>NC_064638.1:826336157-826636157 GCF_023864345.2 Schistocerca serialis cubense
TGGAGATGGTAAGCCCATTTGAAAGGATTCCATGTGCCAAGCAACAACACAGCAATGGTATGTGGCACTGGGTCCTGGTTAGTGATGAAGGAATTTTTCTGTATTGACGCAGATGGAAGGACTACGGATCTGTGGTGGAGGATAACAATGCATAAAACCCAGAATCCACCACCTAAAACCTGATAATCTTGCTGCTGACAAAGGCCCAACCAATGTTTTTCTGAACCGCAAGGATTACATGGCAGAACTCCACCAGCTGTCAGATTCATCTACCTACAAACCCTGCCGCAGTAACCCCATTCCAGAAATCCAGCAGGATCTCCTCAAATCCTTGGGCCCATCCCCGAACCTTGCCCTAGAGTCCATCTCTGTCCTCACCCCCACCAACCCCGAGCTCCTACCTTCTACATGCTTCCTAAGCTCATAAACCCAACCTCCCAGGACGCCCCACTGTGGCCAGTTACTGTGCCCCCCCCCCCCCCCCCCCCCCCCCGCAAATGAGAGAATCTCTGTCCTTGTACACCAACACCTTCAGCCTATTATCCATGGCCTATCCTCCAACATGAAAGATACAAGCCATTTCCTCTACTAACTCTCCACAGATCATGTTCCTTTACCACATGGTGCCCTACTAGTCACTACTGACTGACGTCACCTCCCTTCACACTAACATCCCTAATGCCCATGGCCTTACTGCCATTGAACACTACCTTGCCCAAGGCCCAATGGAGTCCAAACTTATAACATCATTCCTAGTCCCAATGACCAACTATATCCTCACCCACAATTACTTCTCCTTTGAAGACATCACCTACAAACAAATACAGGGTGACTATGGGTACCTGCATGGTACCACCCTATGCTAACCTATTCATGAGCCATCTACAAGAATCCTTCTTAAACACCCAGAATCCCAAACCCCTCACCTGGTTCAGATTCACTGATGACATCTTCGTGACCTGGATTGAGGGTGAAGGCACGCTATCCACATTCCTCCAGAACCTCAACACCTTCTTCCCCACATACTTCACCTGGTCCTACTTAATCCAACAAGCCACTTCATCTGGTCCTACCCAACCCAACAAGCTATCTTCCTCAATGTTGATCTTTGCCTCAAAGATGGCTACATCTGTACATATCAAACCTACCAACCACCAGCAATACCTCCACTTTGACAGCTGTCAGCCATTCCATACCAAGCCTAGCCTCCCAGGGCCGTCGCATTTGTAGTGACAAAGAGGCCCCTCTTGACATATACCAAGCGTCTCACGTAGGCCTTCAGAGACCGTAATTACCCTCCCAAATCTCCTACCATACCTTCTCTCTCCAGTCACCCCCCACCTCCCAAAGTCCCTCCATCCGGCCACAGAGGAGCATGTCCCACATGACTCACTACCATCCAGGACTGGAGCAACTGAATCATATTCTCATCCAGAGTTTTGACTACTTCTCACCGTGCCCTGAAATGAGGAATGTTCTACCCACAATCCTTCCCACCCCTCACACAGTGTATTCAGCTGCCCACTGAACTTACACAATATCCCTCTTCATCCTTATACAACCACTGCCCCCTACCCCTAGCCTCATGGCTCAGCCCTGTAACAGACCTAGATGCAAGACCTGTCCCATACATCATCCCACCACCACCTACTTCAGTCTGCTTACAAGCATCATCTATCCCACTAAATGCAGGGCTACCTGTGAAACCAGCCACATGATCTACAAGCTAAACTGCAACCACTGTGCTGCATTTGACATTAGCATGACTACCAACAAGCTATTTGCCATCATGAATGGCCACCACCAAACTGTGGCCAAGAAACAGCTGGACCACCTAGTTGCTGAGCATGCTGCCCAATAGGACATTCTTCATTTCAAGGGCTGCTTCACTGCCTATGCTACATGGTTTGTTTCCACCAACACCAGCTTTTCTGAATTGCACAGGCTGGAACTCTCCCTGCAGTGTATCCTACGTTTCTGTACCCCTCATCCTTCGTTAGTCATTGTCCTTACACATCTAGCCCCTTCCCTGTTCCCATTCCGGCACAACACAGCTCTCTTTCTACCAACAGACCCACAGTCTTTTTACTTCTCTTCTTTTTTGCTAACATCCCCCGTCCACCATCTAACCTCCCAACTGCACCTAATTGCCCTACCGTTTCTTCACCTTGTCCCTGCATGCTCCCACAAGCAGCACTTTACCGTCCTCCACTACTACCCTGCTATCCCTCCCCCTCCTCACCCCAACCTCCCCCTTACCCCCACTACCCAGCTACTTCTCTCATCATGCACTCCTGCTCGCAGTCTGGCCTCAGCAACTGGAGACTGAGGACGTGTGTGTGAGAGAACATGCATGTGAGTACATTGTCTATTTCTGAAGAAGGCCTTGGCTGAAAGCTTACTTTTTGACAGTCTTTTTGTTGTGCCCATCTGCGACTCAGCATCTCCACAATATGGCGAGTAGTAACTATCCTTTTAATAATATTTTCATATTCCATCCTGGATTTTCCATTGTTTGAAACAAGAATACAATTTTCCCACTCACTTCTCTCAATACAGATATCCAGTTGCTATTTCCAATTAGTATATTCAGGATACTTTGACAGTAGTTTCTCCCTGGCAATGATGATTATTTCACCAATGTTAAGATAAAGAAGGAGTGGATGAGGTAACTGTGGAATTTGTTTTAGTATGGTATAAGCTGTACTTATGCTCTCTGGATAATTTTTATCCTTTTTTCCCCCAAGAGAAAAATTTTTTCTTGTAATTATCCAACTGGATGATGTAAACGATTACCATACTGGCCACTTCAGGCGATGAACAATGCATATTCCTAAAAAATTCTCTCTCAACATCTTAACGACAAACAAGGTTCTGCAGATTAAAAATCACCTACAGCAGGTTTTAGACAGGCACAAACACAACATTGATATTCCGATCTTATTCTTGCACCTATCCATAGTTTGCTGAAAGGATGAAATGGGTAAACTTTGGTAAAGATCAGAAATAAATTGAGTTCTGACTCAGCTGCTGTCATTCAAGAAACAGAAGCAATATGTTCATGGTTAGAGGATTACTTTATGTAGTAGCATTACAGAAGATGCAACCTGCTGCATGACTCAAGAGACTAAGCGACAGTCAGTGGCATGGTGTTCATTGTCTTACTCGCCATCCTCAAGCCAGCTGACAACATCCCAGACTAAGACATGTTAAGATATGTTAATCACCTTTTTCACAAGTGAGATCATGACCCGTAATAAATTTCTACCTACGGGAGGCAGAGAAGACAATCATGCCATTGACTGTCGCTTGGTCTCTGGATCACGATGGTACCACCAGGTTTCATTTCCTGTGGTGGTGTATATATCCAACACAGTGCACGACTACGGTGCTTTGAGCGATTCCACAATAAGTGTTTACTGACAGTTTCCAACAGCTTTACACCTGATGTCAGGGGAGAGTTGAAGCTAATGGTGATTACTTTGAAGGTCAGTAAAGGTATTTTATTTGTAAACCTTGTTTCCTTTATTACCTGAGAACATTCATCAAATTTTCCAGAAGCATACTCTAATTAAAAGAATATAAAATATACCTTTGTCTTCTTGAATTCGTGGAGTGGGAATCCCTGCTACAAAACTGTGATGGCGGTTTGTAGAATTAATTATTTCATCTCGACGGCGTGACTGTACTTTCTTTATTGCTTCAAGCCATGCCTCCATTGATGCATGAATATTTGAGTGAACAGCTTCACCACGAAGACGTTCCATTTTTGCAATGAGTGTTATTACCTAATGAAATGGAAGTCATGGGCAGCATTACTAACTATACCAAAACATTAACAATGCTATCAAATGGAAACTAATAGACAAAAAGTAACAAAGAACATGTGTATGTACTTGGGCAATTACACTATCTGAAACAAAGTACCCGGACACCTATTAATGGGCATTTACACGGGTGTGTCCACCCTGTGACTTTATGATGGCTTGAACTCTGCCGAGGACACTTTCAATGAGGTGCCTGAATGTCTGTGGAGGAATGGCAGCCCATTCTCCCCTTGGAGCCAAATCCAGAGAAGGCAACTATGTTGGACACTAGGCTATTGAGAGAAGTCGTTGTCCCAACTCATCCCAAAGATGTTCAATTGGGTTTTGGGCAGTACTCTGGGCATGGCAGACCATTACAGTAACGTTGCTGTCCACAATCCACTGCCTCCTAGATTCTGCTTCACAACAGGTTGCACTGTCACGCTGATATAATAATGATCTTCAAAACTTTCCTCTGCTGTATGCAGTGCAATATTCTTCTGCATCCAGTTTTTTATTATGCACAATAAGGCCACGCACTAACCATAAAAAACACCCTCATACCCTAACACCACCTCCTCCATACTTCACTGCTGGCACTGCACATGATGACATATGAATTTCTCCAGGCATTTGCCAACCTCAAACCATTGCATTGCATTGCCACAGAACATATTGTGATACATCACACCAAACCACTGATTCCAGTAATCCACAGTCCTGACACATCACTCTTACAAATACCTCAAGCATCACTTAGAATCGGTTACCGAAATGTGTGGCTTATGAGGAGCTACTCAAACATTGTACCTCATTCTTTTGAAGTCCATACACACCGTCATTGTGCTAGCTGGACTTTTGGTAGTACTTCAGAACTTGAGAGTGAGAGATTTCACTGATTCCATGTGATTTCTTAGAACCACTCTGCCCAATCCTCAACAATCCTTGTCTGTCAGTAAATAATGTGTGCCTATTCTTGGTTTAGTTGTGGTTACTCCTTTATGTTTCCACTTCAATTTCACATCACCAACAGTCAAACTTGGACTGCTTTGGAAGGGTTGAAAGGTCCCTAATGGATTTGTCCCTCCACTGAGAAGACTAGCTCACGTTTGAAGTCACTGAGCTCTCCTAACTGATCCATTTTGCTCTTACTGCTTTTCTACTGACAACACAATAGCCCCTGACTCCTGTTACACTAGCTGATCTGCCTCTTCTGACAGCTAGGGGTCAATTCCATGTGATATGGGGTGTCCGGATACTTTTGATCAGGCGAGTGTGTATAAAGGGAGAATATCAGGTAAAAAACACAGGTAACTTGAAAACCTTCTTAACTCTATGCTTGGCAGGTCACTAAATACTTTTGGAAAGACAGCCTAAACATCAGATAGATTAACAAAAATTTTATACCTAGGCATGGTTTTGCTGTCACCCATTCTGAACAAGCAGACCTGCTTAAGAGAACGTTTTCTTTCCTAGAAAAATATGCTCTAATATTATGTAGAAAAATGTTAGCTAGATTCAAAAAAACACCAACATTCCACCAGTTAATTCAAGTTAAACATTATTTACATAGAAATATCACAACAAAACTGTTCTTTTTCACTAAAAAACTGAAGACTAAAAATATAAAACTTCACATAACCTACAGAAAACTTATGTCATCTGCATGCCTAGAAATAGTTATTACACAATAGACACAAAAGTAATATTAGAACATATTCTTGTAGAAAGTTTGTTTCCCTTGGATAAGGATCATTCATTATCCCTTTCTGGTGCTCTAAAGATCATACTTGTCGAGTTAGGAAACACCACGTGAAGCTAATGTGAGGTAACACAGCTTGCAATGACTGACAAAATAAATATTACACAACAAGAGAAAATAATTATTGCAATATTCCTTAAAGTGCGACTGCTGTCGTATCACGAATAGGTAGTAACATTTTTAATAACATTTTATCAGTCCATGTATCCTGTGTATTAACTAAGGAATCAATGATTACATGACTCCTTGCAAGTACAAAAATCGGTCTATATGCATCAAAACATACAGCTGAAATAGGATCAATCATGAACGCACAAAATAGTCTCTCCATTGAATGCGATAAAATTCCTCTATTATTTTGAAAATATGCGATATGCGATTGCTAACCCACTCTTTCCCTTTCTAGTACACGTTTTGAATTATTGCTGAAATAAAGGTAGAGTCCATCCAAAATGAAATTTGATACATTCAAGCCAAAGCATAAGAATAGTAATACAGGCCAAGTCAAACATTAGCATATTGCACAGCCAAATCTCCATTATGAATGGGTTTTCATTCAATTTATATTTTAGTGAGGAATTCTGCATCTACATCTACATCTACATTTATACTCCGCAAGCCACCCAACGGTGTGTGGCGGAGGGCACTTTACGTGCCACTGTCATTACCTCCCTTTCCTGTTCCAGTCGCGTATGGTTCGCGGGAAGAACGAGTGTCTGAAAGCCTCCGTGCGCGCTCGAGTCTCTCTAATTTTACATTCGTGATCTCCTCGGGAGGTATAAGTAGGGGGAAGCAATATATTCGATACCTCATCCAGTAATGCACCCTCTCGAAACCTGGCGAGCAAGCTACACCGCGATGCAGAGCGCCTCTCTTGCAGAGTCTGCCACTTGAGTTTATTAAACATCTCCGTAACGCTATCACGGTTACCAAATAACCCTGTGACAAAACGCGCCGCTCTTCTTTGGATCTTCTCTATCTCCTCCGTCAAACCGATCTGGTACGGATCCCACACTGATGAGCAATACTCAAGTATAGGTCGAACGAGTGTTTTGTAAGCCATCTCCTTTGTTGATGGACTACATTTTCTAAGCACTCTCCCAATGAATCTCAACCTGGTACCCGCCTTACCAACAATTAATTTTATATGATTATGTCCCGAGTTTTTTAATCTTCTGTTTCCCTTATCACAAGTGGCTCAGCCTAAGAGGCAGTAATGTAGTGATATCCAAAGGAGAAGATGCTTTATACCATTGAGAAACTCAAGGTTTTTCAGCAGCATTTAAATTTAATGTTGGCACTCTGCAAAGTATGAACAGTTATACTGGAAAATAAGATGGAACTATCATTGTGGAGAACAATGGAACAAGACAAAGAGGCTGTGAATATACCAACTGCTTCTGGCAGTAAAGACAGTTAGTTCTACAACGTCCTCACTAATTGAAGGTGTTACCGAGTATTAAATGACGATGGTTAGAGATATTTCACTATTGAATGCGGACAGGATGAGAAGGTAAATATGTTTGCATTTAAATGTTAACAATAGATTGGATTATGTAACACCAAATAAAATAAAGATTTCAAGGACGAATAGTTATTATTATGAGATCGGGAAAGCAAACTATCACACTTAGAATATTGCTTTAGTTTTAATAGGATCCACAAGGACCACAACATTTCTGAACAGTAACACTGTGCTGCACTGGCTGTCATTGGTGGGACTGAAATATCCCTTTATTTTGCATTCATCATAGTGACATTTTGCTCATAAAGGCATTTTCCAACACAATGTTTAGTACAACCCATCAAATGTCATTCAATGTTTTAAAAAAAATCTTAGAGAGTAACCAGACTTTGGAAATGAAGACATGGCACTAAGAGGTTCTCGAACAGATGTGACAAAGCTACCACCCACAAACACAATAACTCCCCCAGCGCACACAGAGACATAAATAAGAAACAGAAGTCATCAGAACTTCAGCTATAATTTTCAAAACCTTCTGGCATCACGCAATACATTCTCATGACATCCGTGAAAAGTGAGATGATAATGTTTTGAATTAAGATCTGAGTGTAAAAGTTATTTTTTTCTGTTTTTGAAAGTAACTGTAAGCTGACCAATGAACTGATAATGTTTTGAATTCAGATCTGAGTGTAAAAGTTATTTTTTTCTGTGTTTGAAAGTAACTGTAAGCTGACCAATGAACATCAATAGATATCGAATTATGTAACAACCTAGTGCAGACCAAAACTATATCTGCAACATGACCACAATTCCCAATAGTATAAAGCTGATGAACGTAATTTCACTTTTTCATATTTGTTAATAACAGCCACACATATAGTTGCAGATGATATGCTGTATGCCAGAGAAATGACAACAAAAAGACAGAGAATATGCTGGAAATAATTGCAAGAAACGAAGAACCCACACTACGACTTGCACGTAAAAACGGTATTATAAAGCTATTCACAGAATACAATATTTGGGACCAAACAGTACACATGTAATAATGTTTTGTAATGTTTATAACTATGCTAATTTTACATGTTTTAGAATAAAGAAAAACCCACTGATGATGGCAATATTGTCGCTGAAACCCACTAATGATGGTGATATTGCAGATAAAACTAGTTTGTGAGAAAAAAAATTACAATAAAAGTTCCATAAAATTTCGCACATGCAGCCGCATAAATTCAGCTTCATCTTCCAATACTTTAGCTGAATACTGTCCAGCCATCTTCAGAGTGAGCTAAGGTGACTAATGCTCAAGCAGTAAACCACTGTGTATGCAGCCAAAGTACTTGAGCATTAGTTACCTTGCCTCACTCTGAAGATGGCTGGATGGTATTCAGATGAAATATCAGAAGAAGAAGAAGAAGAAGAAGCTGAATTTATGCGGCTGCATGTCCAAAATTTTATGGAACAGTCTTTGTGCCGTGAAAACATGAAGGTACAGTAAAAGTGTTCTGCATCAAGGCAGAGCCATAGTTCCACAATATTGTTAGAATTATACAAATTTGCACAATTTAAATACACTACCTCTATGGAGCAACATGCATAATATGTTGAAAACAAACAAACATCCTTTGAAACAACTGTAATTTATGGTAAGAGGTCTCTTGAATCACAGCCATATTTCAATACAAATTCTATTCTGGTGGAAAACAATCTCACTTATGAGTCATGTTGTGGAAAACAAATCATAATTTGAGCAGAGAAAAAGTACTATATTCACAGTAATACCAAACTCCAAATTTGGCTGAGAATACTAAAAAGCAAATATTGTGTATGTGCATATGATTTTTAACTTTTCACATTGAAGCATCTAAATAAAATACACTTACCTCAAAAGATAATGATCCAGTATACAGAGTGAGTGAAAAATGACTGTACAACTTTGGAATGATATAGAAATTTATTGAGATAACTTTCAAAATCGGAACATGTGTCATTTTGTAGCAAACAACTTCAAGTTTCACATAAAAGTGTCAAGTCTCATTTTGGTTCGATGTGACTACTTCGGCAAACATCCCAAGGGTAATCAATTTCTTCACTCACTTGTTGCAGCAAATTGGTCAGGTTGGCTAAATCGTTTGGTTGGGGGAGGAACATACACATGGTCTTTAATGAAACCCCAGAGAAAGAAATCCAGTGGTGTCAAGTCTGGGGAGTGAGGTGGTCGTGTGATTAGCCGTTCACACCCAACCAATCGACTCGGAAGCAATCGCAGTACTTACCAAACAGTCTTTTGTGGAATTCCAGTCTCACGAGATGCACATCGCGTTGATTTTTGTGGAGTGTGGGCAAAGCTCTCTCTAACGCGTTAGCCTTAATCATCACCACATCCTGGGCGACCTGGTGATTTATCATATCACAGTGTACAACCCGTCTTGACAAATTATTGTGCTCGGAGTAAATTCAAGGCCTGCTCTGGAGGTTCTTTAGCATATTCGGTGCAAAATTTATGCCAAACATTTGCTGCAGAGCTTGTTTCATGAAATAAAAATACACAGGGAGCACACTCCACACCAGTGAAAGTAGCCATTTTAACTGTGCACTACCCTGGTGATCCATGTGGCGTACTGATGCACTGTGTGAATCGAACTTGGTATGAAATGACATCTACCGATTCTGTAAGTTATCTCAATAAATTTCGACATCATTCCAAAGCTGTAATGTTCTTTTTGACTAACACTGTATATGTTTTCTGTGTACCACTGCAAATATCTTCCCTTCATTTATTCCTTTTTTTACACTTGCAGGCATTACTACCAACCACGCCCACAGTGCGCCTTGCAGTGAATATAAACACTGTACAAATATTAATTATTATAAATTCTAATAAATATATGCTATACCCTTGCATGTTCACGAAGCTGATCAATTATTAGTCGATCAACTCTTGAAGGTGTTGGTGGTAATCGAGGTACAGGTATATTATTAGCTGAAGATACTTTTTTCCCTGGGTTGTGCCGTGCTAAATCTGCTTCTGTTTTCTTTCGTTCCTTTTCCAAGCTCTTAAACTGATCATAGCACTCTTCTAAGCGCAGATGAAGCTCGCTTGAGGGTCCACTTCGCCTAAAAATTAATGTTATTATTTCTTAACAAACAAACATCTATTTATCTATCTATCTATCTATCTTTTTTTTTTCACATATCCATCCGCACATACACAGACACAAGCAGACATTTGTAAAGGCAAAGAGTTTGGGCAGAGATGTCAGTCGAGGCGGAAGTACAGAGGCAAAGATGTTGTTGAAAGACAGGTGAGGTATGAGCAGCGGCAAATTGAAATTAGCGGAGATGGAGGCCTGGCGGCTAACGAGAAGAGAGGATATACTGAAGAGCAAGTTCAGTATATCCTCTCTTCTCATTATCCGCCAGGCCTCAATCTCCGCTATTTCAATTTGCCGCCGCTCATACCTCACCTGTCTTTCGACAACATCTTTGCCTCTGTACTTCCGCCTCGACTGACATCTCTGCCCAAACTCTTTGCCTTTACAAATGTCTGCTTGTGTCTGTGTATGTGCGGATGGATATGTGAAAAAAATTAATAATAATAATAATAATAATAATAATATATATATATATATATATATATATATATATATATATATATATGTATTTCTTGCAAAGGTTCTGTGTAGCTATATTACACACAAAACTCACCTAACTGATCGAAAACCGTAAACATGTGAAGGAATTCCAAATAATCCAGGTACATCAAATACTGGTAGCCCATCTGGTCCGACAGGTCCCGATGTGGTAAGATAACCAAGATTTGCCCTTGCTTTTAACAATTCAGTGCAAAATTCCGGAGGATACGTTGTTCCATCCAGTGGTGGAGGTGGAATCATTTGATGCAATGTTAGAGATGCATTTCCATACTGGAATGGATGGAAATTAGATGCACGATTGTCAGTATTTAAATAGTTTGCATTTTCTATTGCTGAAGATTGTGTCAGCAAGCTGTTGAAGTTTGTAGCAGAATTGGAAAATGATGAATTTCTTGCACAGTTCAAAGTAACATGACTTGCACCAGTTCCACTACTTTGTACATTTTTCATTACTGCATCATTTGCATTGCCATTTAAACGATAATTAACATTTCTGTCTGCGGTACTTGATCCGAATCTTGATGTATTGTTGTACACATATCCCGTGTTGCCTCCCGAGTCTGGGCCACAGCCAACAGATATTGCCTACAAAAGATTTTTACAATTAATTGGAGTGTCGAAACAATAACATGAACAACTGCTGTTTTGGTGTCAGAAATTTTGCAATTATTATGACAATCACTTCGTGTACCTTGATGCCAACTATGTACCTTTTTCTTAAGTTCCAATTGAGGGTATCAATTTTATATATAAATATAATGTAATTGGGTAGATAGATTGGAGCCTTTCTGGTAGAAGGGTTGAAAGGGAAGGAAGAGGGGTGAAGGAAAAGGACTTTGTAGCGGGACTTTGAATTTCGCCGCGCTACACTCGTTCCCTCAGATAAAAAATATCCCGTCGCAGCGGTATGAGCGCTCGACGGCAGAGAAACTACTAAAATTGTAACTCTTTTTTTGTTTTCTATTCGTTTCTTAATTGTCTCTTGATAGCCGAAGCTGAAGGCAGACGTGATCTGATGAAGACGTAAAACAAAAACTTATTAGCTAGTCTTGATCTGATTTTAATGTGTAGACATATTGTGGAAGTTGTTAAGAAATTCGGAAGACCTGGACGCCGCACGAAAGAAGACAAGTTTACCTGGTAAAGGATGAACTCTTATCTACGTCATTTCCCCCTGTCAGTTACATTTTGTTATTCTCTGTTCTTTTTCAATACTTTTTGTAGTGGAAATTGGTTTAACTTTTGCTCAAAAATGCCACAAGGACCACCCCAACAATAGCTTTTCTGTAATACGAAGTCCGATTTGCTTCTCATTCTTTCCCTTTTTTTTTTTTTTTTTTTTTTTTTTTTTTCACGGTCATTTACGATATTAAAACCCCCTTTTTTTCACCATTTTTTCTCACATTTTCAACCTTTTTCTTTTCTTCCCCTTTTTTCTTTTTTATTAACCACTACAACTTGAGAGGTTTAGGAAAAGGAGTAGGCTTTACGAAAGTCACCCAGAACCACAGGTCAGGGGACACTCAGTGGACGGTTAGAGAAGGAAAGACAGACTGTTGGGGACTGGCAGAAAATGAAAGATGTAGAAAACTAAAATGGAGTGAAGAAAGTAGTCGTTACCATGAAGAAATTAATGTAAATTAAGGCCAGTAGGTAGGTGGCGAGAACCAAGGACACGCTGTAGCGCTAGTTCCCACCTGCACAGTCCTGAGAAACTAGTGTCTGGGGAGGAAGCCAGATGGGGCATGTGGTGAAACAAGCACCGAGGTCTGACTGTCATGTTGTAGAGCATTCTCTGCAGGATATTGTGTGTTGCCAGTATACACCCTCTTTCTATGCCCATTCATTGTAACTGATAACTCGGTGATGCTGATGTAAAAGAGCAAACAGTGTTTATGTAACAGCTGGTATATAATGTAAGGTTTCACAAGTGGCTCTCCCTTTGATGGTATATGTTTTGCCAGTTACATGGCTGGTATAGGTGGTGGAAGGATGGTCCATAGCCCAAGTCTTGCAGAGGAGGCAGTCACAAGGAAAGAAGCCATAGGGTGGGAGATGGGTGCAGGAGCAGCACAGGGTCTGATAAGGATATTATGGAGATTGAGAGGGTGATGGAAAGCTATTCTAGGTGTGGTGAGCAAAATCTCGGACAGAATGGATTGCTCCAAAGTTGTCTTTTGGAGGGATCAGCAGTACGAGGATGTGATGTGATTGCCAGGGACATCTGCTTTTGAACTAGGCTGGAGGGGTATTAACATCTAGTGATGACTAAGGTGACAATGGTGGTGTTTTGCTGTAAAGAGTCTGCACCTGAACAAATACGTTTGCCTTGAATGCCAAGGTTCCCCCAACAATCAGTCTTTCCTTCTCATCCTGTCCGGTAAGTCTCCCCTGACTGTGGTTCTGGGTGACTTATCCAAAATCTATCCCTTTTCCAAAACCTCCCCAGTCCTTTCCCTTCTTCCTTCCTTTTCAACCCTACTGCCAGAAGAAAAAGCCACTGGCTGAAAGCTTGCCTAAGGTGTGTGTGTGTGTGTGTGTGTGTAGTATAATTCTTGACATAACTTCGACAATTAACACTGTCTTTTTCAATAACACCTGCACAAATGGATTTGCTACTCATTTGAATTCCACCCTAGTACTTCCTTTCCTCCTTAACCTACCTATTATATGCTCCCTGACAAACAGTGTAAATGTTCCATTAATTCACACTTGAAACACTTCAGTTTGTCATCACCAAAGCACTTTGAGAACACATATGCTTATTTGGTCCCCTCCCTCAAATCAACCAACCGACATATGCACTGTCCTGATAAAGCTAGGTCTTTAGCCTTATTTGTTATCCAACTGATTTTTTTAACTTGCACCTTAGCCACAGTAGTAAATCAACACACTATTTCAGGTGGGATCTTTTTAACAAAGTCCCAATAGTGCCGGTAAATTTGTTTTCATGTTTTGTTTTGCATACCTTGCACAAAGTTTTCCAATACACCCACAGTGCAGCCATTTGCCTTTAAACAAGAGTGTCCAATACAAAGGTCTGTATATTTTTGATGTTTTATTCTGTGGTTGCAGTTAAGACATTCTACAAATTGATCATCTCCAAAGAAAAGGAGCATGTATGAACCAAGCTGGGGCGGCTCATTCTCATCTATTTAGGATGAATTTCAGTTGGCGATAAACTGTACAAAAGAAATTCAGGTATTCCAGTTGATGCATTTGACCTACACACACGCATCACAATTACTTTAAAAAGCCATACAAACAAAATCATTTCACAAGTTAGATTAATAAGTAACATACATTATTGTCCACCATATAGTAGAGATGCCAAGTCGCGATAGGCACAACAAAAAGATTGACACAATTACAGCTTTCAGACATTAAGGCCTTTGTCGGCAGTAGACACACACACACACACACACACACACACACACACACAGCTTGCACACATGTCTGCAGTCTCAGAGAACTGAAACTACACTGTGAGCAGCATCACCAGTGCATGATGGGAGTGGCGACTGGGTGGGGGTAAGGAGGAGGCTGGGGCACGGAGGGGGAGGGATAGTATGGTGGGAGTGGCAGACAGTGAAGTGTTGCAGTTAATATGGAGGGCAGGAGAGAAGGTGTGGAGGGGGGAGGGGTTAAGTAACGGAAAGGAGAGAAATAAAAAGAAATTAAAAGACTGGGTGTGGTGGTGAAATGATGGCTGTGTAGTGCTGGAATGGGAACAGGGAGGGGGCTGGATGGGTGAGGACAGTGACTAACGAAGGTTGATGCCAGGAGGGTTACGGGAACGTAGGATGTATTGCACGGAAAGTTCCCACCAGCGCAATTCAGAAAAGCTGGTGTTGGTGGTAAGGATCCATATGGCACAGGCTGTGACCGCAGTCCACCATCTAGAAACTGATCCCGACCTTATAATCCTACCTGCAGACAAAGGCTCCACCACCGCTGTTTCGAACCCCAAGGATTACGTGGCAGAAGGACTCCTGCCTACAAACCATGCCACAGTGATCCCATTCCAGTAATCCAGCAGCATCTCCAGTCACTACTCAAATCCTTAGGCCCATCTCAGAACCTCTCCCCAGAGTTCATCTCTCTACTTACCCCTACCATTCCCCGCACTCCCACCTTCTACATGCTTCCTTTAAGTCCATAAACCCAACCACCCAGGACGCCCCATTGTGGCTGGTTACTGTGCCCCAACTGAGAGAATCTCTGCTCTCATAGACCAACACCTTCAACCTATTACCCGGAACCTATCCTCCTATATAAAAGATACCAACCATTTCCTCGACCGACTCTCCACAGTTCCTGTCCCTTTACCACACGGTGCCCTGCTCGTCACTATTGATGCCATCTCCCTGTACACTAACATCCCTAATGCCCATGGCCTTACTGCTATTGAACACTACCTTTCCCAAGGCCCAACACGATTCCAAACTAACAACATTCTTCCTAGTCGCCATGACCAACTACATCCTCACCCACAATTAGTTCTCCTTTGAAGGCATTACCACAAACAAGTCCAAGGTATGGCTATGGGCACCCACATGGCACCATCAGATGTCAACCTATTCATGGGCCATCTAGAGGAATCCTTCCTAAACACTTACAATCCTAAACATGGCTTAGATTCATTGAAGCCACCTTTGTGATTTGGATCAAGGCTGACGGCACCCTATCCACATTCCTCCAGAACCTCAACAACTTCTACCCCATTTGCTTCACCTTGTCCTACTCAAACCAACAAGCCACCTTCCTAGATGTTGACCTCCACCTCAAAGATGGCTGCATTAGTACCTCCGTCCATCAAACTACTAACCATCAGCAATACCTCCACTTTGACAACTGCCACCCGTTCCACACCAAGAAATCCCTTCCGTACAGACTAGCCACCCGTGGTCGTCGCATCTGCAGTGACGTGCAGACCCTCTCAAAATATACCAAGGGTCTCACTGAAGCCTTCACTGACCATAATTATCCTCCCATCTTTGTACAAAAACAAATCTCCCATGCCTTATCTTTCCAGTCTCCCACCACCTCCCAAAGTCCAGCCACAGAAGAGCATTCCCCTCGTAACTCAGTACCATCCAGGACTGGAGCAACTGAATTACATTCTCCGCCAGGGTTTTGATTACCTCTCGTCATGCCCTGAAATGAGAAATGTCCTGCCCACTATCCTTCCCACCCCTACCATGGTATTCCACCGTCCACCGAACCTACACAATATAGCTCGTCCATCCTTACACAACCCCTGCTCTCAATCCCTTACCTCATGGCTGATACCCCTGTAATAGACCTAGATACAAGACCTGTCCCATACATCCACCTACCACCACCTACTCCAGTCCGGTCACTAACATCACCTAGCCCATCAAAGGCAGGGCTACCTGTGACACCCATCATGTGATTTACAAGCTAAGCTGCAACCACTGTGCTGCATTCTATGTAGGCATGAAAACCAACAAGCTGACTGTCCGCATGAATGGCCACCGACAAACTGGGGCAAAAAAAACAAGTGGACCACCCTGTTGCTGAACACGCTGCCAAACATGACATCCTTCATCTCAATGACTGCTTCACAGCCTGTGCCATATGGATCATTCCCACAACCACCAGCTTTTCTGAATTGTGCAGGTGAGAACTTTCCCTGCAATACATCCTACGTTCCCGTAACCCTCCTGGTCTAAACCTTCGTTAGTCACTGTCCTCACCCATCCAGCCCCCTCCCTGTTCCCATTCCAGCACTACACAGCTGTCATTTCACAGCCACATCAAGTCTTTCAATTTCTTTTTATCTCTCTCCTTTCTGCTATTTACCCCCTCCCCCCTTTCTCTCCTGCACCTCGTCTAAACTGCAACACTTCACTGTCTGCCACTCCCACCATACTACCCCTCCTCCTCCTTGCCCCAGCATCCTCATTACCCCCACCCAGTTGCCACTCGCATCATGCACTGGTGCTGCTGCTCGCAGTGTGGTTTCAGTTCTCTGAGACTGCAGACATGTGTGCAAGTTGCGTTTGCACGAGTGTGTGTGTATTTGTGTCTACTGCTGACAAAGGCCTTAATGGCCGAAAGGTATTTGTGTGAATCTTTTTGTTGTGCCTATCGCGACTCAGCATCTCCACTATATGGTGAGTAGCAACTTTCCTTCTCTGGTATTGTTACATTACATCCTAGATTTTCTATTGTTTGCTACATTATTGTCCCATACTCAATAGCAAAATCAATTTTCTCTTTCTCCTTAAACATCTGCATTCCTTCTTTAGGAACAATAATAATCCCATATATATTATGAGAAAGTTTGTGTGCGAGTATGTTTATTACTCCTTCCAGCAGAAATCGCTTGACAGATTAGGAAGAAATTTGAAATTAGCTTATACCCTGAATTAACACACAGGCTACTTTTAAAAGTGTGTAGGACACAATATTTATTGATTTGATGAATATAATGCAAAATGTGGACCAATAATTACTCTTAGAAAAAGCTATTTACTCTTTGACTTTTGAACAGTATTGTATTTGTGATTTTTTTTATATTTTTTAATGTCTTACATAGTATGATTCAACATAATGAATACAATGCCTATACAATCCTTTAAGTATTTAATCCATATTTCCACAAAAGCCCATTGCAGTTTAGCTGCTGAGCATCAGACATATGTTACAGCTGCTGATACGCTTGAAGACGCTCAACAACAGTGTCATTTACATGTAGAATGTAGTGGGCTTTTAGTGAGGCTGGATTTCATTATGATATATACACACTAAAACAATTATGACCTTTTCTGAGTTATGCATGTCACAAACAGTTGTGAAATTATTTACTCCATTTCATGACATTCTTTGTATTTTACTACTCAGTCGCTTAAAATTTTTTCCTTATTACATGTGTACGTCTTCTGCAATACGTATTCTGTCAGGCTTTGCCTCACAATTTGGTTTGTTATCTGGCTTTAAACAGTGTAGAGTAGAGAGCAAGAAGGTGTTTTCCGTTCTTTGTTTATGAGCATGAAAGGTGGGTGGAGGTAGGAGGTAGTCACTGATGTCACTGCAAAATGGTTTGAAAAATGTTCGCATAGGTCAGATGGATCAACAGAAATATCACTATATGAGCTGACGGCAAGGAAAAATCATCTGTTTTGGGTTTGGCAGAGGATGGTGTGTATTCCAGGGAGGAGATTTTCATTTGCAGCACTCTTTCTTGTGATGTGTTAATCGAAAAATGGGCCCTCGTGCACAGCTGTTTGAAGATTATGAGAGATTATTGAGGGATGTTTTTGAATCACTGAATAGTTTACTGGCAGCCTCAGATTGTCACCACACAATGCCCTCAGTCAACCATGGACCTGGTTGTATGTGACGAGTGCCCTTGGAGAACAGGATCAGAGGCACTGGTGATTGCAGTATAAAGAACATCAGTAGGTCCAGATGGAAAAACGGCAAAAGTGGTGTTTGAAGTGTACATCTGCCAGTTTACACCCCAAAATGCTCACAGGCCAGTTGGTTTCAAGGGGGATGGAGTGGCAGTGGCAGGATCAATGGAAAGTGGTCACTGCCACAGATATCATTCTGTACTACCCATTGTAATAACATGACTGCATTGTGAAAGCATAGGGAATGAGCCATATGCTATGCTAAATTGGGTAGTTGATACATTACTTAGGTAACAATTCAAAATCAGCAAACAACTATTCAATGAGGAGACCCCTAGAATGGTGTAACTGCCCCCATAGGGGGTAATGCACATTTTAAATTCTGAAAGATGAGGAAGGGTAGGGAGAAATAGTTGTATCAGATTAATCAATTCACGGTTCCATATTTCCCTGTCTGGTGGCCAGTAAAATTGCAAATAATGGTACCAATGGTTGGTCTAAGACACAGATACCACCTCCACCAGCATTTGGAGGGGCAACCATTCACTACAGCGATTTCTATGAACGAACGCGATTAACACGGTTCCTACAGTAAATGTGACAGAAACTGAACTAGGATAGTCATTACACGAAAGCTGGGTTTCTTGAGGCCGATGCAGACTGCAGAATAGAATGGCAGTAGTTGTCACAGGGATGGCAGTTGCACTCATTACAATTCTTCTGTATAGTCACCATAGGTAATTTGGAAAAGGGGAGGGGATGAAGAGACTGGTGTAGCAAACCACACACCACTTTTAGTCATACATTGTGTAGGAACATTGGTTTCAGATCACTATGAATAGATAGGTCGTGCTGGCCTATCAGAATAACCTTTGTCTTGGATTTCTTCATCAACATGTCTTCTGAACTTTTGAAGGTTTCTGAAGAGTTATCTAATTTAAGATCAGGAACAGAAGATGAGTGGGTGGCTCTCTGCCACTGGTGGCCAGCAGTTCCTGAAGCTGCTGGCCTGTGTTGCGCTGCAAGTCCTCACGGTTTTGGGAGGAGGGTTACCCAGACCCTCTACTGGGGGGCACTGGAGAGCAATCCTTCTCCAGTCAAGGAGTGGGGATTGCGGATCCTGACGTTGGTATGACAGAAGACAATAAAATGGTGACACCCACTTCAGACAGAGGAGTTTCTGTTTCAGTACGATGAGGGTTAATTTCGTCTTCATGGGCAACAATTAAGTCACGAAACTGATTATCACATAACAGGGTGAGGAAGTTCATATGTCCTGTTAGCATCGGAGAATGATAAATGATCAAAGTATTATGTTCTTGGACAGTCTGTTCCTTTTTGTTAATGGGAAACAGCAGCGAGGGGGAAGTCTGCCAGTCCAGACAGCTGACACAAAGTATTCCGTCACGCTGAGTACATGCACAACTGCCACAGACAGTTTCATTACGACAATGAGATGACATATATCAAAACATAAATATGTAAAGCACTGCATGGGTGGTGCATAGTGTTTGACATAACTTTAGCAGACCATGTGTTTCACCTTTTCTGGAAGTGTGGTTGCCTTAACACTAGAATAAATGTTCACATGGCAACTCTATTATTATTCGGTTCCTTCCTGATACAATGGCCAAACTGCACTTCTCGCTGTTACAGATTGGCAAACAGTTCTTCATCCTACTGTACATCAAATCCTGCTAAAAGGTAATGACACTTATTTTTGTTTTACTATGGGGAGTAAAAGAAACAGGAATGTCACTCAAAGAAGCACATAAAACTAAGGCTGAGGGGTTGTGCTGTCTTCATGAGGAGGTAGCTACTCCCTGTCTTTCGCAATGCTGCCATGCCTCCTAACTTATCTTTTATCTGTTGCAGGAGAACTGAGTTTCAGGAGTTAGCAAGGTCTCACAGTCCTCTCTAGTACAGACTAGGTACTGTGATGGGTAGGATTGTTAATATTGATGTCACAGTCCCTACTCCCATGGCGTAATCAAGGATGTGAACATTTTGGTGTTGTAATAGAGAGAATCATATTGAGTGTTCCAACCTGAAGAAGCTAACTATAAGTTGATTCATGGGAGACAGTCTGACCTACTGTCACCCACTCCAGCTGGGAACTCTCACCATGGAGACACCAACCAGCCGTTCACCCAACCACAGCAACTGCCATCTGGCATGGTGCGTGTTCCCCAGAGCTCCAATGCACTAATGGGGATGGACATCTACTCTTTAGTATGCATGGAGAGATTCTAGTGCAGGCACTAGCAGTGCAATTCCTTGCAATGCCGATGGGCTACAAATATCCAGGTACATGACATCACCCCTACAATGGACTGTTTACTGTGTCAGACTTTGGATCTGATAAATATTTTGCCCACAACTGGGTGTCAAGATCATAGCACTTGGGCATGTAGTACTACACAATTTTAAGGCATTTGTCTTACATTAAAATTATTTTATCCTATGTCATCTAGTTTTAACAACTAAATAAGAAAGGTTTTATAAATTTTTTAAGGTCACTCAGCCAAGGTAAATAATCAGGACATTCATAACATAGCTGCTGAGCATCCCAAACTTCAACAATAACAAGGGTTTGTTTTATGCAAGTTTACAAAATGAAGAATTGTTTAACTAATTAATACTGTGTAGTTTTCTGTGCAACAGCTCACTTAAATATTTCACAAAACAACTTATTGCTAATTCCCTTGTCACTACAGAAGAATTAAATATCACTAGTAAAGTAGCACATATTTCTTGAGAAGCAATCAAACAAATGTTGCATCTTAAATAAAGCACTCTTCACAATATAATATAAACACAATCAAGAATGCAAATTATTTCCCAAAACACGTCCTACACACTTTCAATTCAAATAAAAGTCCAAACTGACAGTATAAAATGTTTTTAATTACACTTCATAAATATTTAGGACTAAAGGAGACCACTGACAGAATAGCGAGGTGCTAAGTCATCAAGAGGGGCACATATTTACTGCATATCTGTGAAAATTGCGCTGTTTTTCATGTAGTTAGCCTTTCAGCAGCAGCAGCGAATTCAAACATGGCTTTAAGAAAAGGTTAACAGTTAAATGCTGTACCTGTTGGTTGTTTCCATTTCCTCTCGTCAGATTCCTTGGAAAACCAATTGCAGAATATGATGCTGAAGGTGTTTGTCCAGTAGCTTCCTTAATGTCAGAAGCAGCATTATGGACAACTTTTTTAAATTTTGGTAGTGGCAAACTGACCTGATGATCTGGATGTGTCAAGTTACCTTCATTACTTATAACAGGTTCTTCCTTAGCAGCATAATTTGTTCCTATTTGAGATATGCTACTGGCTGGATACTGATTAATCTGCAAAGAATTAGGTGCTCTCTCATATTTGAAGAAAATACATCAAGCAATAGAAATATTGAACTAAAGAGCAATGAAAATTATCTCATACAAGAACAGTTAAAACAAAAATGTATCAATAGTGTGCAATAGCTACACTAGCATTACTAGCAATTTTACATACTAGTGATATCTGATAGCATCAAACTGGCACAAAGTTAAATCTAAAATCTCACTTTACACATTGCAATTTTACATCATGGCCGATCAGTAGAAACTGTATTAAATGGCAACAAATATGGAAATGAAACTGTTCACAGAATTCTTCAATAAAATTCTTCAGGGTATCAGACCGCATCATCATAATTTAAAATGCGCCAACGTTTCGGCCAGTGTTGCAGCTAGCCTTCATCAGGGCCTTACGTTAACTGCTAAATGAACACACTTGGTTCCTTAAATAGCTGCACGAGAAAACCGTGTCGTTACTTGATTGGCTGTAAAAGGAGGAGGAGGAGGAGGGGTGAAAGGTATGCTTTATTGGTGTTTCCTTTATTATCTGTCATTGGCTGAAATAGCTGTTTTCTATTGGTCTTTATATTAATCCACCCCATTGGAGGAGACGGACGAATAGCGAACAGGTGATGGCTGTGACGTCACACTGTTTCCATGCTGTCCAGAAGCCGGCTGCGGCGTGCCATTGCTTTGTGTGCTCGCGACCACTACTGCGGCTCTCCGCGTGTCTGCATGGGCCGCCACGGCTCTGCCGTCGCTCCGTAGCCCTGCTATTGCAGGCAGCCAAGACCTCGGAAGCTTGTACCCGTCCTCTCTATTCATGTTGGCGGGTCTTTTGGCTATTTCTATCGCCTCTCTAATCTTTCTTTTGAAAGTGAGAGGCTGTTTCGCCAGGATGCGGGCTTCTTGAAAAAATATTGGTTTCCCGCACTCGTCTCGGTGTTCCGCCACTGCTGACTTAGTGTGTTGTTTCAGGCGGATATATCTTTCATGTTCCGAGAGCCTTGTGCTAATCGGACGTCCCGTCTCACCTATGTAGACTAATCCACACGCACAACCAATTTCATACACGCCAGCTGTGTGTAGTTTGTCAACTGCATCCTTGGTAGAACCGAGTATGTCTGATATTTTGTTTCTGCTTCAGAAAATTGGTTTGATGTCGGCTTTTCGTAGAATTTTGCCAATACGTTCGGTGACCCCTTGTACATATGGTAACACAGCAATGCTCTGTGCCTCCTTCTCCTCTTCCCTATTAGTCTTCTCCCTTGTCGACATGGTGCTGTCTATCATCTGCTTCCCATAGCCATTAGTTCCGAAGATGGACCTGAGGCGTTCAAGTTCTGTCTTCAGATGTTCTTCGTCGCTTATCCTGTACGCTCTCTTCGTATGCGTGTGCAGGGCGGACTTCTTCTGCGTGGGGTGATGGTGGGGAGGAGGCGTGAAGGTACCTGTCCGTATTGGTTGGTTTCCTGTACACTATGTGGCCAGGAAACGGTCAGAGTTCTGAATAAAGCAAAGCCACCGAAGCAAAACATCAACGCTGAGGAATACCATGCCATCAAGGAACTCAGGGACAACCCCCACTTAGTAGTGGTACAGGCAGGTAAGGGCAACGCCACTGTAGTCTTGGACACAACGGATTACAACAAACGAATGGAAGATATTCTCGCAGAACCTATCTACAAGAAACTTCAGGGAGATCCGACGGCCAAGGTAATCAAAACGACGCAGGCACTGCTCAAGCACTCTAGAATCAACTTCGACAAGGCCAGAAGATTCATCCCGCAAGTGACACAGGCACCAAGGATATATGGTGTACCGAAGGTACACAAAACCGATTTCCCCTTAAGGCTCATAGTAAACAGTATAAATACACCGACCTACTACCTAGCGAAAGAACTGGCACCTAGGCTCCGACACCTAGTGCATCAAACCGAGTGCTACGTTAAGGATTCCACTCACTTCGTGTCTCTCCTAAAGGAAATGCGTGTTACGGACCAAGATCTGATGGTTAGTTTCGACGTCAAATCCCTATTCACGAATGTCCTAGAAGAACGCGTGGCACCTGATATATGTGAGCTTGTGCGCCACTGTCTGACGACCACCTATTTCAAGTGGAGAGGTCAATTTTATGAACAAACTGATGGTGTAGCTATGGGCTCACCCCTATCGCCTATTGCAGCAGAAATTTTCATGGAGGCATTTGAGGAAACAGCCCTCCAGTCCGCACCATTACGTCCAAGTTGTTGGCTTCGCTATGTCGATGATACTTTCGTCATCTGGCCCCACGGAGAAGAGGAGTTACAGAACTTCCACAAGCACCTTAACCAACAGCATAGGAAAATTCAGTTTACAATGGAAACAGAGAAGAATGGGGTGCTGCCTTTTCTCGACGTGGAAGTTTATCGAAAACCTGATGGTAAACTTGGCCACAAAGTGTACAGGAAACCAACCAATACGGACAGGTACCTTCACGCCTCCTCCCACCATCACCTCACGCAGAAGAAGTCCGCCCTGCACCCGCTAACGAAGAGAGTGTACAGGATAAGCGACGAAGAACATCTGAAGACAGAACTTGAACGCCTCAGGTCCATCTTCGGAACTAATGGCTATGGAAAGCAGATGATAGACAGCACCATGTCGACAAGGGAGAAGACTAATAGGGAAGAGGACAAGGAGGCACAGAGCATTGCTGTGTTACCATATGTACAAGGGGTCACCGAACGTATTGGCAAAATTCTACGAAAAGCCGACATCAAACCAATTTTCCGAAGCAGAAACAAAATATCAGACATGCTCGGTTCTACCAAGGATGCAGTTGACAAACTACACACAGCTGGCGTGTATGAAATTGGTTGTGCGTGTGGATTAGTCTACATAGGTGAGACGGGACGTCCGATTAGCACAAGGCTCTCGGAACATGAAAGATATATCCGCCTGAAACAACACACTAAGTCAGCAGTGGCGGAACACCGAGACGAGTGCGGGAAACCAATATTTTTTCAAGAAGCCCGCGTCCTGGCGAAACAGCCTCTCACTTTCAAAAGAAAGATTAGAGAGGCGATAGAAATAGCCAAAAGACCCGCCAACATGAATAGAGAGGACGGGTACAAGCTTCCGAGGTCTTGGCTGCCTGCAATAGCAGGGCTACGCAGCGGCGGCAGAGCCATGGCGGCCCATGCAGACACGCGGAGAGCCGCAGTAGTGGTCGCGAGCACACAAAGCAATGGCACGCCGCAGCCGGCTTCTGGACAGCATGGAAACAGTGTGACGTCACAGCCATCACCTGTTCGCTATTCGTCCGTCTCCTCCAATGGGGTGGATTAATATAAAGACCAATAGAAAACAGCTATTTCAGCCAATGACAGATAATAAAGGAAACACCAATAAAGCATACCTTTCACCCCTCCTCCTCCTCCTCCTTTTACAGCCAATCAAGTAACGACACAGTTTTCTCGTGCAGCTATTTAAGGAACCAAGTGTGTTCATTTAGCAGTTAACGTAAGGCCCTGATGAAGGCTAGCTGCAACACTGGCCGAAACGTTGGCGCATTTTAAATTATGACGATGCGGTCAGATACCCTGAAGAATTTTATTGAAGAAGACAACGGCCGCGGAAGCCTACGCTTACATGTTGACAGAATCTTTTGTTATTATGAACAGAATTCATCTCTCTATTTCTTTTTAAGAAAAGTTTACATGTGATACAAAGGAAGACATTTGCATGTTTTCACACAGTATAACATCGTAATGCTCGAGACACAGTAGCCCAAAAGCAAGAACTTTCAGTGGGAGATTAATCATTTTGAAATGCATAGGGCCTACTGCATATTCTTTTCAACACTGGAGAAAAAAATATCTCACAAAAGTTTAAGCAGTTGCACTGAAGATGCCTCTCCATTCCACAAAATAAAACTTTTTGGTTGCAGTATTAAAAAAAAAAAAAAAAAAAAACGCCGCCACCACCACTAACAGTTATATGTGCAATAACAACAGAAATTCCAGCATGGAAACAATAAAAAAAGTGAGGGAAAGGAGCCACGTATATGAAATGAGTGATGCATGGCATAAATTGAACAACAGTACACAAACATATCTAGTTTTAAGATACAGTCTTTTAGTGCGTTCGTACCAATGTAATTGTCAGTTTCCCGTTTTATTGAAACTTACAAAAGTGGGGGTGCTTCCAATTACTGGTTGAATGGCTGCATAGTATTGAACTTTATGGTAGATTGAAAGGAATCGATCCCCTGCTCATTCTTGCTCAGCCAGTTGCTGCATCCAAAACTTGAAATTGAAGGACAGTAGACAGATGTTCATTACAGGACCAGAAACACTGGTGTTCTTCAAGTGGACAATAAGGAATGGGCAGAGGATTGGTGGCTCTCAATCTGCCACAAAGATCAATACCCTACTGCCACCCAATTAAAAATTAGAAGCACCCCCTGCTTTTGAAAATTTCAGGTGAGCAGGAAGCTGATAACTACCTTTGTACAAATCTGTACTGAACATGGTTCAACTCCTACCCTCCTACCCACTTGTACTGCACAGACATCACAGATACTCTGCAACTATCAGAAGAAAGAACCACTGCTGCCGTTTCTTTAATATGCGTAAACCACTTGCAGCAAAACGTTGTGAAATTGAAGGTGCCCCTTCCCACAAATGCTCCTGTTTTATTATGTCACAATGATGCTCAAATATACAAACCCCTTTTTTGTTTTCCACAAAACTACGTGTATATCTGAAATTTGGTGATCCTTCTACTGGTTACATAAACATTCTAATCTCTAAATGTGTGCTTCCCAATCTCTGTTGCATTCTCTTTTTTATATTTTATACTGTCTGTAGTTAATATGTCAAGATTCAAGATGTGGAAATGGCAAAATGATGCCAAGTCACTTTTCGATCTAGTTAAATTGTGATTTCTCTACACACCAGAATGGTTCAATGAACGCAAGCCAAATAATAATAATAATAATAAAAGCACACTTTCCGACACAATCACTAGGGTAAGTTAATGCACAAATCTGTGTTGGATAAATGTGCATGAGTGGGTGGAGAGGGAAGGAGTGTGGCAATCAGGATGTGCTGAGTTCTATTGGGTAAGGTGGGGGTCACAATTTTTTTGTACACAGGAGAGTGGAATAAATGCTGCATTCAGTGGCATTGGAAAGACGAGAATAAAGAAAGATGCAATCACAAAACACAGGAGTAGGATGGGACAGAGGGAGATAGAGGAAAGTTGAGTACGATGTTTTGGACGGGACAGAAGGGGTGAGGAACTGAAGGAAGGAAGAGGGTGAGGGTAAGATTAAGTGAGTGGGACAAGGACTAGTTTTAACAAGTTTACCTGCATAATTAGGTAACTCCTGCTTTCCACTGCAGATGCTGCCCAAGGATGCCAAAATTTTTGATATGGAATGGGTGGCAGCTTTTAAAACGGAGGTACTGTTGATGGTTGGTGCATTTGATATGGACAATGATGTTTATGGAGCCATATGACAAAGAAGAGATCTAA
The DNA here is from genome assembly GCF_023864345.2 of Schistocerca serialis cubense. Classification (NCBI taxonomy): domain Eukaryota; kingdom Metazoa; phylum Arthropoda; class Insecta; order Orthoptera; family Acrididae; genus Schistocerca; species Schistocerca serialis. The sequence goes on from NC_064638.1 coordinate 826,363,092, forward strand.
AAAGGTGGCTCATTTAATAGAGAGAAGAAGCATTTTAGTCCCATTTTGGAGTAGATGTTGAGGCTCCGTTAGAGGGATTTTATAAGTTGAGGGTGTTGGAAGAGTGGGAACAGTGGCATGTGGGTAGCCATGTCAATTCCACAGATTTGTGTGTAAATTAGCCTTTTGAAGCAGATAGCTTTATAGATCAGAAAGTGGTTAGCCAGATGGATTAAGAAAGAGTGATGGATTTGGAACCAGGATGATGCTCAGAAAGGTAACAGCCCACTTCAGCAAGGACTTAAGCATAGGAAGTGATAGCATAAATGGTCATTGCATCTACAGTGAGAAATAAGGAGTCCTGCAGTAATGGAAGTAATTATCATACAATAGAAGGGAGAATACTGGCCAATGAAGGCAGAGGATCTTCCTGCAGGGGCACCGGAATTAGCTACAATGGAGAGACCAGTGGAATTAGATTTGTAAAAATTTGAGGTTATGTGATGTGGGTGGGGTTGCCAGTATGAGAAGGGAGATGGAAGGCTTCAGCTGACAAGATCTGTGATGGACATTATATCTTTTGCAGAGTTCCTGGAGGCCATACTACACTTCAAAGATAAGATAACTGTGCTTAGTTTTGTAAGCAGCAATCTCAGAAAGTTGGTTGAGACCCTTCGCAACAAAGCTAGTGCAATTCGTGACCAAGCAGTCGAGCTCTTGCTTGAAGGAAGACTGATAACATCAGGATTTGCATAAGGATAATGAATAGCTTTCCATTCCTTGAGGAGGGAAGATTAAAGACAGATTGGAGGCGAAAAATTCTGATGTGGAAAGACAGGCAAAACCCCTAGCAGTGTGTGGAGCCCCCACTCAACAAACACCATTTTTTAAAAATGATCACGCCTGATCAAATGACCTTCCGATAGGCATGCCTTGTAGTTGGACAAGAGCAGCTGCACGTATCTCACGGATACTACTTGTTGTTAATAAACTTTATGTCTTTTTAAAAGTTAAATGTTTATCATAAAAGCAATATTAGGTATTATTCATGGGTAATACAAACAAAAGCAAAGTAAAAAAAAATATTTAAAAATAACGTTGTGAAACATAACACACATTTTCTTCCCACAGCTTCTCGAGGTACGCCGCGCAGGATTAGCCGAGCGGTCTAAGGCACTGCAGTCATGAACTGTCCTCCCTCCCTCGGGCATAGGTGTGTGTGTTTTTCCTTAGGATAATGTAGGTTAAGTAGTGTGTAAGCTTAGGGACTGATGACCTTAGCAGTTAAGTCCCATAAGATTTCACACACATTTGATCTTTTTTCTCGAGGTACTGATACATACTTCCCGTACACAAATGTCGAATTTACCCAAGATTATGCTTGAAATTTTGGTTTTTACAATATACTAAACTTATTTAGAAGCTGAAATACCATCAGCGCAAACATTTCTTGAATGATGTAAGCAAAAAAGACCATCCGTATCCCTCACACTTGAAAAAGGTGATTATTTAGAGTTGAAATACAATCATTGCTAACATTTATTGAATGTTGTAAACAAACTGTCCACATATTTCACATTTGAAATAGGTGATTCTCATTTTCTTACTAACTAAATATGGCTGACATTTTTTAATCGGATGCTCCTGAGGCTGATCTTCTCCTCTTCCTTGTTGCAGTTGGTGCTCATCTTCTGTGTGTCACACATTTAAAACTTTTGTATGGAGTTCTCCTGTTACTTTAGTACTTCTCCTTTTTATGTGCTCCTGCACAAGTTTGTTCAAAAGATTTTCGAGACATTTTCTTCTCCTGAGATTATTGTTGGTGTTTTCTTTCCAGATTATAAATGAATTTATGGCAACAACATACATCAGAAAAGAACCTTGAGTACTTTTTAATTCTCCTTTGAACAGCTTGAAATATCTATTGGGTGCTCTCATCTTCATTGCCTTCTGAGCTGAACTCAGCACTCAATTCTGTATCAGAATCTCTTCTTCATCAGTACCACTGTGCTCTATAAAACTGTTGTCCTGATCATTCTCATTGTTAGTATTGTGCAAAACTCCATTTATCATAGCTTCAACAGCCAAAAGACTGCTTGAATTACACATCTCTTCGTCCCCCATAGCACCTAAGAAATAAATATGAAACTAAACTGAATAAATAACATGACGCAGGCACTGAAGGTCATGTGTATCTGACACACACAATTTCTTTGTTGATTCAAGACACATGTAACTTCATCTGGTATACTATTTTAATTACTAATAAGCATTAAAAATTTAACAATATTTCTTGGAAAATAAAAAGTTACAAACTTACATGAAGGTCCATATGTATTCCTCAGGTATGAACTATGAGTTATTAGCTTCCTGTTTACAGTAACAAACAGTGACCAGGACTGAAATAGTGTGGGATCGAAAGAGGAGGCTAGAACAAAGGGGGGATTTTCCTCCCTCCCCCTTTCACGGAAAAGGTAACAAACATTGTCACTGTGTATCTGACACATACACATGGCTATCAGAAGGTTAAGTGTCATTTAGACTGAAGACAGCAACAGCAATCTACATGATACATGTGCTTCCTTACCTTGTCAATTACAGTTGGAGATATACTTGCTGAAATAGCATCTAATGATGAAATACCCTGTCTTCCATATCTTGAACATTCTTGTTGTTGTCCTGGTCCAAATGTTAGTTTGCCAGTTCTAGTTAGCAACTGAACATAATTATACATTTGCTGATCATTTGGTAAATCCTGGCCATATATCACAGGATCTGAAATGTTGAAAGTACAGTGAAAACATTTCCTTTCATTTAATGCAAATAAATCATTAGATCTAATACAGGCTTGGTTAAAATAAGAAAACTTAAACTTGCAGAACACAACACGGAGAACATTAAAGCAGAAACTTGGAAGGCACAATGGCCACAGAACAATTTGAACCAGTTGATATGTTGTTGTTGTTGTTGTTGTTGTTGTTGTTGTTGTTGTGGTGGTGGTCTTCAGTCCTGAGACTGGTTTGATGCAGCTCTCCATGCTACACTATCCTGTGCAAGCTTCTTCATCTCCCAGTACCTACTGCAACCTACATCCTTCTGAATCTGCTTAGTGTATTCATCTCTTGGTCTCCCTCTACGATTTTTACCCTCCACGCTGCCCTCCAATGCTAAATTTGTGATCCCTTGATACCTCAAAACATGTCCTACCAACCGATCCCTTCTCCTAGTCAAGTTGTGCCACAAACTTCTCTTCTCCCCAATCCTATTCAATGCCTCCTCATTAGTTACATGATCTACCCACCTTATCTTCAGCATTCTTCTGTAGCACCACATTTCAAAAGCTTCTATTCTCTTCTTGTCCAAACTAGTTATCGTCCATGTTTCACTTCCATACATGGCTACACTCCATACAAATACTTTCAGAAACGACTTCCTGACTCTTAAATCTATACTCGATGTTAACAAATTTCTCTTCTTCAGAAACGATTTCCTTGCCATTGCCAGTCTACATTTTATTTCCTCTCTACTTCGACCATCATCAGTTATTTTACTCCCTAAATAGCAAAACTCCTTTACTACTTTAAGTGTCTCATTTCCTAATCTAATTCCCTCAGCATCACCCGATTTAATTTGACTACATTCCATTCAATAGAGAGTACTAATGACAATTTTGTATCTTGTGCAAATTTTGAACTGTGACAAATAATACATATAATGGTATACCATATGATTCTGATAAGTACAGGTTTGGGGAAATTGAAAGTGATTTATTACATGAGGATACTGGTTCTGCAAAAAGCGATCAATTTTGCAGTCCTTATACAAAAGTTCAAATTGGGTCATGGGTTGTTAAATGTTTAATTGATACAGGAAGTGAGGTCTCAGGAATGTCTGAAAGGTTAAGGAAGAAATTAAAAGTGGGGAAAGATTATGTTGAAATGCCAGTTGTTGGGGTAAAGATAAAAGGTGCTACTGGGAAAAGCAGTAAATTGGTAAAAAGCCAGGCATTAGTGACATTTTTAATTGAAGGCAAGTTGTTCACACAGGGATGTTTTGTGATTCAGGAATTTAATGAGGATTTTCTTTTGGTTATGAATTGGATAGTAAAAGTAAATACAGCATTTGATTGGGGTGGAAGAAAACTTTTCATAGAAACCAGTGAAAGGGAATGCATTCAGAGAAAATTTGTGAAGACACTTGGAGATCAGAGTAATGGAAATTTTGACAGTATCAATTTACTAAAAGAAAATAGATTGGAGAACATTGAAATTCATAGATTTGATACTGATGAAGTTGAATTTGGAAATTTAGTAAATTTGAAAATTTAAGAAACACAAAATTTATCTGGGGAGCAAAAACAACAGTTAGAAAATCTGCTGTGGGAATACAGTGATGGTTTCAGTGACATACCTGGTCGGGATGATGTAAAGGGTTATCAGTGTGAGCTTCAGGTAAAATCTCATGAACCACTTTTCATAAAACCATACAGTATTGCAATATCAAAAATACCTGATGTTGAGAAAGAGCTGACACAGATGGAAGGATGTAATATAATAGAAAGGAGTATCAGTGCGTATAATAATCCTTTAGTAGTTGTTTCGAAAAAAGATGGTGGAGTAAGGTTGGTTTTGGACTCTACACACTTAAACAAAATTTTGTTCAGACAGACAGACCATCCCGAAAATATTGATGAGTTACTCCATAAATTTACAGATATAAAATATATGTCAAGTTTGGATCTAACTTCGGGTTTTCATCAGGAACCACTTTCGGTTAATTCTAGAAAATATACCGCTTTCTTGTACAATCGTAAGAGTTACCAATATTGTGTTGTGCCATTTGGGTTAAATTCTGTTTCCGAATTTATAAGAGCTTTGGATCATGTACTGGGGCCAGAACTTGCATTTAAACTGATAATTTATGTAGATGACATTTTGGTTACAGGGCAAAATTGGGAGGAACATTTTTCAATTTTGAAGTCAGTTTGTGAAAAACTTAGGAAAGGGGGGATGACATTGAAATTAGGGAAATGTAAATTTGCAGTTTCTGAATTAAAATTTTTGGGACATGTTGTCACAGACAAGGGAAAAGGCAGATCCAGAAAAAATTAAAGCAATTTCAGAAGTTCCTATTCCTAAGACTAAAAAACAATTAAAGTCGTTCTTTGGATTATGCGGCTATTACCAAAAACATATAAGTGATCAGAGTCTGAATGCACCATGTTTAAGTCAGTTACTCAAGAAAAACACTGTTTGGGTTTGGGATAAAAACTGTCAGGAAGAGTTTGATAAAATTAAGCAAGTGTTGAGGAAGCAACACTTATTACACAGACCTGATTTTAATTTACCATTTTGTTTGAACCCTGATAGCAGTAATTATGGGCTTGGAGCAGAGTTATTTCAAGAAAGAGTAGAGAATGGGGTTCAGATACATTGTACCATAGCATTTGCAAGCAGAATGTTGCTCAAGCATGAGAAAAAATTATACAGTCACAGAGAAGGAACTTTGGCAATTCATTGGGCTTTTACAAAATTTAGAATTTACCTCATTGGACATAAAACCATAGTATTTTTGGATAACAAAGCTTTGAGTTACTTACAAGAGTGCAAATTAGACCACAGTAGATTGACCAGATGGGCAATATTTCTGCAACAGTTTGACTTTGAAATCAAGCACATAAAAGGTTCTGAGAATGTAGTAGCTGATTCACTTTCAAGGGAGAAAAGTGAGATTTTTGAACAAGAGGAGTAAAAGCAATTTAAAATTAGATACTTGAAAGGGGTGGGAAATGAGAAAACAATTAGAGTTATGTGTAACAAAATTAGTGAAAATCAAAATTTAGATCAAAGTTGGAAATTAATCAAAGAATGTTTAGGCAAGAAGGAGTATGAGAAACTTGATAAATTTTACAAATTACATAAGCGGATATTATTTCGGAGAGCAGATGTAGATTCTGATAATTGGAAACTTTGTTGGCCAGAGGCAGATGCTGAAAAGCTGATCATTTACATACATGAAAATTTTGGTCATTGTACGATACAGAAGTGCATTCAAAAGATACAAGAAAACGTTTATTTTTTCAATATTGGAAAGAAGGTAAGAAAAGAATTGGCAACCTGTGACAAATGTCAGAGAGTTAAAGTGAGCAATCAAAGACGTGGTGGAGAGATGCAAAACATTATTCCGGAAAAACGATTAGATCTTATCGCTATGGACTTATATGGAATGTTACCAAAGAGTAAAGGAGGTCACTGTTACATATTTGTTATGGTAGATGTATTTTCAAAATTAATTATACTATATCCTGTGAAAAAAGCTACTAGCTATTAAATTATAATAAAAATTGAAAGAGGTTATTTCGCACAGATGGGTAAACCAAAACCTGTATTATCAGATAATGGTTCACAGTTCACCTCTAAAATTTGGAAAAAGTTTATTCAAAGATCAAAACTGAAGCACATACTTATATCTGTTTATTGTCCCTCCACCAATCCTGCAGAGAGATATATGAGGGAAATTGGGAGACTTTGCAGAACCTATTGTAGCCATAAACATCCAACCTGGTTTGAGCACATTCAAAATTTTGAAAATATTGTGAATAGCCTACAACATAGTTCCACACGATTTTCACTGTATCAGATTATGTTTAATATCAGACCTTCAAATCGTGTATCAGAACTTATTGAATTTCCTAAATGTACACCTTTAACTATGCAAGAGAGAGAAGTTATTTTTTTTTTTTATTTTTATTTTTTTTTTTGTCATCAGTCTACTGACTGGTTTGATGCGGCCCGCCACGAATTCCTTTCCTGTGCTAACCTCTTCATCTCAGAGTAGCACTTGCAACCTACGTCCTCTATTATTTGCTTGACATATTCCAATCTCTGTCTTCCTCTACAGTTTTTGCCCTCTACGGCTCCCTCTAGTACCATGGAAGTCATTCCCTCATGTCTTAGCAGATGTCCTATCATCCTGTCCCTTCTCCTTATCAGTGTTTTCCACAGATTCCTTTCCTCTCCGATTCTGTGTAGAACCTCCTCATTCCATACCTTATCAGTCCACCTAATTTTCAACATTCGTCTATAGCACCACATCTCAAATCCTTCGATTCTCTTCTGTTCTGGTTTTCCCACAGTCCATGTTTCATTACCATACAATGCTGTACTCCAGACGTACATCCTCAGAAATTTCTTCCTCAAATTAAGGCCGGTATTTGATATTAGTAGACTTCTCTTGGCCAGAAATGCCTTTTTTGCCATAGCGAGTCTGCTTTTGATGCCCTCCTTGCTCCGTCCGTCATTGGTTATTTTACTGCCTAGGTAGCTGAATTCCTTAACTTCATTGACTTCGTGACCATCAATCCTGATGTTAAGTTTCTCGCTGTTCTCATTTCTACTACTTCTCACTACCTTCGTCTTTCTCCAATTTACTCTCAAACCATACTGTGTATTCATTAGACTGTTCATTCCGTTCAGCAAATCATTTAATTCTTCTTCACTTTCACTCAGGATAGCAATGTCATCAGCGAATCGTATCATTGATATCCTTTCACCTTGTAATTTAATTCCATTCCTGAACCTTTCTTTTATATCCATCATTGCTTCCTAGATGTACAGATTGAAGAGTAGGGGCGAAAGGCTACAGCCTTGTCTTACACCCTTCTTAATACGAGCACTTCGTTCTTGATCGTCCACACTTATTATTCTCTCTTGGTTGTTGTACATATTGTATATGACCCGTCTCTCCCTATAGCTTACCCCTATTTTTTTCAGAATCTCGAACAGCTTGCACCATTTTATATTGTCGAACGCTTTTTCCAGGTCAACAAATCTTATGAAAGTGTCTTGATTTTTCTTTAGCCTTGCTTCCATTATTAGCCGTAACGCCAGAATTGCCTCTCTCGTCCCTTTACTTTTCCTAAAGCCAAACTGATCGTCACCTAGTGCATTCTCAATTTTCTTTTCCATTCTTCTGTATATTATTCTTGTACGCAGCTTCGATGCATGAGCTGTTAAGCTGATTGTGCGATAATTCTCGCACTTGTCAGCTCTTGCCGTCTTCGGAATTGTGTGGATGATGCTTTTCCGAAAGTCAGATGGTATGTCGCCAGACTCATATATTCTACACACCAACGTGAATAGTCGTTTTGTTGTCACTTCCCCCAATGATTTTAGAAATTCTGATGGAATGTTATCTATCCCTTCTGCCTTATTTGACCGTAAGTCCTCCAAAGCTCTTTTAAATTCCGATTCTAATACTGGATCGCCTATCTCTTCTAAATCGACTCCTGTTTCTTCTTCTATCACATCAGACAAATCTTCACCCTCATAGAGGCTTTCAATGTATTCTTTCCACCTATCTGCTCTCTCCTCTGCATTTAACAGTGGAATTCCCATTGCACTCTTAATGTTACCACCGTTGCTTTTAATGTCACAAAAAGGTTGTTTTGACATTCCTGTATGCTGTGTCTGTCCTTCCGACAATCATATCTTTTTCGATGTCTTCACATTTTTTCCGCAGCCATTTCGTCTTAGCTTCCCTGCACTTCCTATTTATTTCATTCCTCAGCGACTTGTATTTCTGTATTCCTGATTTTCCCGGAACATGTTTGTACTTCCACCTTTCATCAATCAACTGAAGTATTTCTTCTGTTACCCATGGTTTCTCCGCAGCTACCTTCTTTGTACCTATGTTTTCCTTCCCAACTTCTGTGATGGCCCTTTTTAGAGATGTCCATTCCTCTTCAACTGTACTGCCTACTGCGCTATTCCTTATTGCTGTATCTATAGCGTTAAGAGAACTTCAAACGTATCTCGTCATTCCTTAGTACTTCCGTATCCCACTTCTTTGCGTATTGATTCTTCCTGACTAATGTCTTGAACTTCAGCCTACTCTTCATCACTACTATATTGTGATCTGAGTCTATATCTGCTCCTGGGTACGCCTTACAATACAGTATCTGATTTCGGAATCTCTGTCTGACCATGATGTAATCTAATTGAAATCTTCCCGTATCTCCCGGCCTTTTCCAAGTATACCTCCTCCTCTTGTGATTCTTGAACAGGGTATTCGCAATTACTAACTGAAACTTGTTACAGAACTCAATTAGTCTTTCTCCTCTTTCATTCCTTGTCCCAAGCCCATATTCTCCTGTAACCTTTTCTTCTACTCCTTCCCCTACAACTGTATACCAGTCGCCCATGACTATTAGATTTTCGTCCCCCTTTACATACTGCATTACCATTTCAATATCCTCATACACTTTCTCTATCTGTTCATCTTCAGCTTGCGACGTCGGCATGTATACCTGAACTACCGTTGTTGGTGTTGGTCTGCTGTCGATTCTGATTAGAACAACCCTGTCACTGAACTGTTCACAGTAACACACCCTCTGCCCTACCTTCCTATTCATAACGAATCCTACACCTGTTATACCATTTTCTGCTGCTGTTGATAATGGTATAACAGGTGTAGGATTCATTATGAATAGGAAGGTAGGGCAGAGGGTGTGTTACTGTGAACAGTAGTGAGAAGATATTGTGAGGGTAACTATGAGGAAACAAGGGGAAAAGAGGAATAACAGACATAACAACAGGGTAAAATTAACCACTTTCGAAATTGGGGATCTTGTTCTGGTAAAATCTCATGAAAAATCAAAAATGTTAACTTCAGAAATTAAAAAATTCTTTGATATCTATATTGGGCCTTTTGAAGTCATTGAAAATCCACACCCTAACACTTATCGTTTGGTATAAGTCAAAGAAATTATTTGGTCTCAGGAATGTTGTCTCTTTGAAACTATATAAACACAAATAATAATTTCAAAATTTAAATAACCTATTTTCATCTAAAACAAAAGCCCTCCACTGGGATATGCTTGTTAGAACAAAGCTACCTGTACAACCAAGTTTGTATATTTCCATGTATAAATTAATAATTTGAAGTCAAATGTTAATTGAAACTGATGAAAAAACACTGTTGTAACAAAGAATGAGAGAAAGAATTATTACTACTTTACTTACAAAAAAAAGTCTCCATAGTGAGCATTTATGAATTTTTTATAATTTTTGGAAGCTAAGTCTTCCCTGTGGGTGATGGCATGCATGTGAGGACATGCATGCAATGATATAAGTTTCAAAACCAATTTTAGATAAAGCCTCATGATACATGAGCAATTTATTAATCTTTATACTGCTGTTGTGGGGAGCAAAGGTTCTCTTCACAAGAATGTGACTTGTAGTAATATTGTAGTAGAGAGGCAAGTGCACATAAATAATTGTAAAAAAATTTAGATAATGCTGATGTATCTTTAGCTTTACTTAAAGAAAATCATATATACAAAAAAAAAAAAAAAATTCAAAAATTCAAATAAAAAGAAAATCATAAGTAAAAAAAATTATACAAAATAAAAAAAATGAGTAAAAAAATATATAAAATTCAAAAAGAAAATCAGAACTACACAATATGTGCACAGCATCATTTTTTATTGTACATAATATAAGCAAAATGAAATTAACATTAATATGAGGAACAAAAACTTTAAATATGAGAACCAGTTGGTACAAAGTGTGGCCAAAGAAGTGGTTGTAGATATCTTATTCTAGCAGATGAGTTTTACCTTACTATTATTTTCAATCATGCTGTATTTTAGAATACGTTAAATAATTTCTTTACTTGAATTATTCGTGTATGAGATTGATGGGGAAGGATCATTGCAACAACAGCCAGTAACAAGTCCACAGATTCAAAGAATCCAAATTTGGAAGAGGTTATCAGACTTCATCATTTACGTACTAATTTTGTAACACAGATCCGTTACCGAGTGTGGTCGGCATTTTGTTGTATATGTTCATAACAACAAAAGCCCTGGGGAGGAGTTGTAATGGATCTGGGAGATGTGTTATTTTCTATCGGATTTGACGATACAAAACCTAATGAGGGAGGTTGTAAATGTTTTCTTATATTTTTGTCAGAATATTTTTTGTGAATTGTAATTTGCCTTATTTTATGCCAATTTGCTTATATGTTCAGGAGTGACAGCATATTGATTTATATTAGTAGATGTGACGAAGAATATCACAGAGACTTGTTACAAGTGGAAGCTTGTGTGTTGTGTGAAATGTCTTTGACGCTGGAGTCGTCTTTGACCGTAGTCAGTCAGCAGTGAACTCTCGGTGTGTGACGGTGGAACGATGTGCAGGTCCCCGTTATAATAATTTGCAAGTGACCAGCAAAAAAAGAGTTATTCTACTACTTTTTTTATATAAACATCAAGAAGGAAGCACATTCGGAGAAATGGTATTTGAAGCACCAAAAATGAGGCAAATGCATTGAACCAGAACATTTCAGCAGCCAACGAAACAGCATTATGGAATCATACTTCCACTAGATGACTGAAGCCAACACTAAAAAGTCAAATATCATCTTATAAACATTTTCACAGAAAAGTGAGTACTGTCACGAAATATGCTAAATTCAAGTATATAAAAATAGTGAGCATATTTCAGTGCCCTTCAGTTGGCAAATCCGACTCTAGATGAAGTCCTATCCATCGCTCAGTCTTTTGAAATTTCTCGCGCCGCTGGAGCACAAATAGAGGCATGGGGCGACGTCGGGGAAATACAATCTCTGTGCGATGTTGACGAAGCGTGTGGTGTGTCCCCGCCGGCCGACGTGGCCACAGTACGCTCCCAAGTGCAGCCTCGGCCTAACCGTAAACAAACCTCTAAGAAACTGCAGCAAAACCCACGGCAACTTCCTTCATGTCTGCGGTGTTTTACGAAACACTCATGAGAAGATTGTCCACAACGTTGGGTCGTGTGTCACAAATGCAAAAAAAAAATGGTCATGTGTCATCCGTTTGCAATTCTGACCGCATACATGATGTTCATGAACATGACGCTGATTCTGTATTGTCTGTCAATTGTACTTCTTCCCTTTCAGGGAAGTTATTCCTCACTGTCCAAATACTTGGTCGAGATGTTCGCATGCAGGTGGATACTGGTTCTGCTGCCACTATCATCAATTCTCAGACGTATCTTCAGTTGGGTTCTCCAATCATGGCACCTGTCACTAGGCAATTACGGACTTACAACAAACAGAAGATTTCTCTCTTGGGACAATTTGATGCTGAGGTATCATACAAATCTGTCGTTCACACTGTTCCCATAGTTATGGTTGACCATAGTAACGCGGAGAATCTTTTTGGTTTCAATGCCTTTCGTGTTTTTGGGTTCTCCATAGATGACTCTGTCAATATCGTCTCTGATGCTATTCCTTATGCTCAACTGGATTCCTTGTCGATGACATTTTTGACCCTTTTTTCTCCTGGGTTAGGCCGCGCAAACAACTTTGAAGCTCATATCAAGCTCAAACCCACTGCTCGGCTTAAGTTTTTTCGAGCTCGGCCAATTCCTGTGGCCCTTCGTGATCAGGTAAAACGGGAGCTGGATCGTCTCACTGCTTCAGGGGTCTTGCTTCCTGTCACTTCCAGTGAGTGGTCCTCTCCTGTCATTGTCGTTGCTAAGCCAAATGGTGATATTCGTCTCTGTGGCGATTTCAAAGCCACTTTAAATGCTCAATGCCTTATCGACACTTACCCTATGCCTCGACCTGAAGAATAGTTCTCTAAACTTGCTGGAGGCCAGTATTTTTCTAAACTTGATCTGTCAGAAGCTTATCATCAACTTCCTCCTGACGCTGCTTCCCGGCAGTTTCTGGTCCTTAACACGCCTTTCGGCCTCTATCAATACCAATGATTGCCATTCAGGGTTGCCAGCGCCCCTGCTCTCTTTCAGCGATTCTTGGAACTGCCCCTGGGTGTATAAATTACATGGACGACATTGTTGTCACTGGCTCCACCACTGACGAACATCTTCAAAGTCTCCACACACTTTTTCATGTCTTACAGACTGCCGGTCTTAAATGTAATATTCAGAAATCACAATTTTTTCAGGCATCTATCACGTACTTGGGGTTTCAACCCTCTCGGGATGGTATTTGTCCGCTTCCACAAACTGTCGCTGTGATCGATGCCCTTCCTCACCCTACATCTGTTAAGGAACTGCAGGCCTCCTTGGGGAAAATAGCATACTATCACAAGTTTCTACCGTCTGCTGCTTTGGTGGCTCAGCCGTTGCATCACCTGTTGCATAAAAACGTGCCTTTTCACTGGTCAGCGTCACGCGATGCGGCTTTCCAGAAGTTGAGAACCATGCTGAAACAGACCCCGTGCCTGGCTACGTATCGACCTGGTCAACATCTTGTTCTTGTCACGGACGCCTCCCAATACGGGGTCGATGCAGTCCTTGCGCACCGTTTCTCTGACGGTTCTGAACAACCCATTGCTTATGCCTCCAAAACGCTCACGGATGCCCAACAAAAGTATTCTCAAATTGAAAAAGAAGCTTTGACCATTATTTATGCTCTTCATAAGTTTGGTGTCTTTCTCTATGGATCCTAATTTCACCTTGTTACGAATCACAAACCTCTTGTTTCCTTGTTTCATCCATCAACGTCACTTCCCAACTAGGCTGCACACTGCCTCCAGTGTTGGGCTCTTTACTTGTCTCGTTTCAATTATGAGATTCATTTCCGGCAGATGGCTCAACACACGAATGCTGATGCACTGTCTCGCCTTCCCATGGGTCCTGATCTGGCATTCGATAGAGGCGAACTTTTGTGTTTCCACCTGGATGTTGCCGAGCAGCAGGTTGTGGTTTGGTTCCCCATCACTGGGGACCGTCTGGCGGCTGCTACGGGTTCTGACTCAACCCTCTCCCGGGTTTTACGCTGTATTCAGAAGGGTTGGCCAGATCGTCCGTCCGCTAAGACTTCTGATCCGTTGCGGAACTACTACGCTTTGCGTTACCGCCTCACGGCTAGGGATGGTGTTATCCTCCTTTCCACCGAAAATGCTTCGCTGCGTGTTGTGGTACCTGCGTCTTTGCGTGCTTCGGTCTTGCGCCTCCTTCACCAAGGGCACTGGGGTGTCTCTCGCACAAAATCTCAGGCGCGCTGTCATGTGTACTGGCCCGGCATCGACTCTGAAATCGCACACGTGGTCGCTGCCTGTGGCCCTTGTGCGTCACAGGCCGCCGCCCCGAAGTCATCTTTGTCACCGTGGCCTTCAGCTGAGAAGCCCTGGGAACATATTCATGCTGACTTCGTGGGACCTTTTTTAGGTACTTATTGGCTTCTCGTTACTGACGCCTACTCTAAGTTTCCTTTCATTGTCCGTTGCACATCGCCTACCACCGCGGCAACCACCAATGCTCTAGCTCACATTTTCTCTTTGGAAGGCCTTCCCTCTACTCTTGTTACTGATAATGGTCCGCAATTTGCCTCTTCCAATTTTGCGGATTTTTGTGCCCGTCACGGCGTCATGCATGTCACGGCCCCTCCGTTCCATCCACAGTCAAACGGTGAGGCTGAACGACTGGTCCGCTCAGATGAGGAAACTCCTGACTTCTTCTGCTGATGATTCACTTCTCCAATTTCTGGCTTCTTACCGTTTCACCCCCGTGGGCAACCACAGCCTGGCTGAGCTCTTACATGCCCGACAGCCCCGCACGCTACTTCATCTTCTACGGTCTTCCACCTCACGGCCGCGGGTGCCTTCGCTTGGCCGGATCACCGCCGACGACCTTGTATGAGTACGGGGATATGGCAGGCGGCCAAAATGGATTCCTGTCCGCATCTTACAACACTGCTGCCGACGCCTGTATGAAATCCAGACGGACACGGGTGTTGCAGTGTGTCCTTTGGACCGGCTTCGGCCTCGTGTGCCGGCAACGCCTGTTCTGGATGCCGCTACACCACATTCGGGTCTACCTGACGCTCGAGATACTGGAATCTCTCATTACTCACAACGGAGTACTCTCACCATCATATCGGTGCCAGCACAAGAACTGACGCCACCAGGAGACGTGCCCATGCAGGAACCAGATGACCATCATTTGTCGGAGCAACTCTACTCGCCTTCTTCTCCTACGGACGCGGGCACATTGCCCATGTCTCCTGTTGAACCAGATGACCATCATTTGTCGGAGCAACTCGACTCGCCTCCTTCTCCTGCGGACGCGGACACATCGCCCATGTCTCCTGTTATAACAACCGGACTTGCCACAACGGGCAGATTGGTGCACGGGGCCCCAGCAGATTCGACCCCCACGTCTCCTGTCATCTCGACCCGTTATCATCAGGGACACTTCCGTCCATACGGGAAGCCTCCTCCTTGAGACTTTATGGCCAGCCAAACAACACCTATGGACGTTAGCAATCTACAGGCCACCTATATCAAGACCTGTGCAAAAAATTCAAAGGAGGGAAACGTGTTGTGACTCGCCGATCTTTCAAAAGGGCCGCCGCACAGTTACGCGCATCCTCTACATGTGGCGCTGTCTGCCAGCCATGCAACAGCAGCGCCACCTAAGCGGCCAGCCAGCCAGCGGCCACTGGACTTGGACTCAGTTATGATTTGACTGTTAAAGTGTATACACGTCTTACTCTGTTTACTTGATCTGTGACTTTCATGTATTGCATCTTCCTTGAAATATATTTGTTCAACTTGAAGTTATTACAGTTTTATTGTTTACAGTTAACTCCATATATGAATTTCTTCCCTCCACTATTCCACTTCAATAAAATGTATATCCTAACTTAAATTTTATTTGGTGTTTGTTTATCACCTTCCATTAAATGCCAGTTAATCCATCTTGCTACTCTACTAATTCAACTGCAATTCCTAAGTTTCTGAAAATTATTGTCCCTAAATATCTAGCCTTATAAGCATTTGGGTTTCTAAGATCTTCATTATTGTTTATTCGCATTTATTATTGGCTGTAATTTAATGGTACAAACAAATAACAGTATAATTTTGGACTGTGTACTTATAGTCTACGATTCTGCATGAAATTTGTACACCTTGAAAGTCAATGAACAGAACTTAACTGTTGTAGGAACATGAGGCAACAGAAGTTCATTAAACAGCATACAACATTAATTTCCTCAAACCATTTAGCATTTTACAAGGTATTTATTTTATGAAATACATAAACATCCATTACCTGTAGCATTAATTGTTAATGATTGTGCTGCTGTATCTTGCTGAGTAGAGTCAGATGAAGAAAATAGTGATAACTGAGTATTTCCAGTAAATGTACTTCCTAATGATAAATCTTTCCCAGGGTCAATATGACAGAAATTCTGATGAGATTCCTGCAAATTCAGAATAATTATTTTCTTTACACACATGTTCAAGTACACCAGCCACACAAAAATTCAAAACTTAAGATAAAAAGCCACTTTTAAACACAACATAACATTTTCTGCAATAACATGTCTTGTGTATCACACGTCTCTAAGTAACACACATATGGCACTTTCAGCCTCATCTTTCTTCTAAAAATTGGGTAATATTTTGTTTACAGCTACTAATTTACAATGACCTATATGCTTCCTGTTATCAAAATAACATATAACATATTTGTGGCTCACATTTGCATGTTGGAAAAAAAGTCAACATAAGGCAGTTTTTCTGAGTTTTCTATCAGAATGCAGGATATCTGTCGAAAGCATCACATCTAAATGAAGTTTTTACCTTTCACTATTGGTGGCTTGCAACAAGAAAGCATGCATTTATGTTACGTCAATATGCAGTGCTGTAAACATCTGGAGTGTCATATTCAATCAGGTTATCACTGGTCTGTTTCCAAACCTCACACAGAGTGCGTAAATACAGTGGTGATAAAAAAGAAACTCAAATTTAACACATTTACTGCTTATTGTACAAAAATTTTAAGCACTGTTGCCCTCAAAATAGTCCCCTCTGCCAGCAATACACTACTCCCATCATTGTTCTTCTTTTGGAAAGCCTCTTGGAAAGCATTTTCTGGGGTGGTTAGCAGATCTATTGTCCATTGTCCTAAATCTCTTCTATGGCTCAGAATGTTCTGGTTCAGAAACTATGTTCTCTCAATGTGGTTTTAATTTTGCGAAAGAGGAAAAAGTCTACTGTGGCTCAGTCTGGAGAATACGATGGGGCTCAATGGGAATGTTTTTGCTAGACAGCTGTGAACAAGGTGTGATGTGTGAGCCAGAGAATTGACATGATGCAACATCCAAATCTGGTTTTCCCTAAATTCAGCCTCTTCCTGCACACAGCAGAAAATCATTCTGTTTGGTTTGTTACAGACTAACATTCTGCCCTGCTGAGCTAACTCGTAAAACTGTGTGTGACTCATACCAGCTCTTTCACTATCACTTCAACACAAATCCAACAGGCAGCTTGTGCACAACCTCACTTCATCGCCTGTATCTCACTTTGTAACAGAGCGAACTGCAGCAAATGGTAGTTTGCTGTCTAAACCTCCTGCTATGTGCTCTATAGCCGCAGCCTCCTCCCTCTGTTGGTTGGCACTCTGTGTTCGATGTTTCTTCCTTTCTGGACACACCTTGTATAAAACTGAGAGCGATACGATTCACAGAAAAGAGTACAGATTAGCAGCCAGTCTTATTCAACTTTTTTCATATAGGAGCTTCATCAGAAAACTTTGTTTCCCAACTAGTCGAACAGTACACTACGAAAATCTGGGCAGTAACCTTAGAGGGAAAATATATGTATTAATGCAAAAGTTGCCTTCTCGACAGATACAAAACACATTTAATGCTAACTATCTCTATGTTCATATTCCCCAAGCCACATTATGGTTTGTCACAGATATTACATCATTTACCAAACTCATTTCCCAACTCTCCTGTTCCACTTCTGAATAGTACATGAAAAGAATAACAGCCATTAACCGGATTTTCTTGGTGTACTCATTCTGTGATATACACGATGGAGGAAGTAATATGTTGCTTTAATCTTTTTGGAGTGCATACTCATGGAATTTAAATCTTCACTGTCATGTAAATGCCCCTTTTTCAGTGTCTACTACTAAAATTGTTTGATCATGTTGATGATGCTCTTACAGTGGACAAAGGAACATGTGAAAATGTGATTCTAAAATTCTTTTCTTAACAATATCTGACAAGAATGTGACACCAAACAGCAAGGTCAAACAAATAATGGTTTTGCAAATAAACATGGTTTTCAATGTGACGCAAGCAGCATACCAATGTTCCTCTTCACCATAATCAGTTTCCGCTTCTTGCGTGTTGATGCTCTATCAAAGATGCAGTCCGAGACTTGCTTCAACGTATTTTTGTATTATGAAACAATAAGCTGCAGCACAAACCTTAACAGATACCTTGCTGTCAACTGCGATAATCAGGAACAGCTTTCCACAAGAATTTTATCAAAGCACCCCAGCTGTTGCACATGTTACTTTTCCTTGCAGATTACTATGTACCAAATATTTCTTCCAAAAATACAGTCCTTAACTATAGCTGGAATAGCACATGGGAAACAAGAATGCAAAATATGAAAAAAAAAAAAAATTCTTTAAAATGAATGAGACGGAGCTTTATACTAGTATAATATGAAGATGCATTTGGGAAATTTATCTTTAAGTCTTAATTAAGTTTCACAGTACTTCACACATCAAATCTTCCATTTACAATGCTGGCCACCGTAAATGCAACACGAAGAAAGACAAGAGGTAGCACAACAAAATTTATTTTGTAGATAACATGTTGACCAAGTATCAAATGATTACGTTTACAGACGTCTGTGACATGTGGTTCCTGCCAGAATCAGTAGCCAGAGTAGCCGCCATTGTTGGAGATCACCGCTGCCACACGTCTCGGCATTGAGTCAAAGAGACGTTGGATGTGTTCCTGGGGTACAGCAGCCCGAGCAGCTTCCACACGTTGCCAAAGATCATCTGGTGTGGCAGCTGGGGATGTAATCTGGGTCACTCGTTGAGCAACCATGGACCACATGTTTTCTATCGGCGAAAGATCCGGAGAGCGAGCCGGCCAGGGAAGCAATTCAATCTGGTTATTGTCGAAGAACCTTTGGACAATGCGTGCCACGTGTGGTCACGCATTATCCTGTTGAAATATGGCTGTGGCCGAGCCCTGAAGGTAAGGAAGGACAACTGGCTCCAGCACCTCGGATATTCAGCGCCGGCTATTTAAACTACCGGCAATGCGTACTAGAGGCGTGCGAGAGTAATATCCAATACCGCCCCATACCATAATACCCGGTGCAAGACCAGTGTGGCGGTGCATAATGCAGCTGTCCAGCATCCTCTCTCCATGGTGTCTCCACACTCGAATCCGACCATCGTGGTGCTGCAGACAGAAGCGTGCCTCGTCAGTAAAGACAACGTCAATCCATTCTGCCATCCACATCCGTCTGTCATCACACCATTGGCGACGGAGACATCTTTGGTTCTGCGTCAATGGTAGACGAAGCAATGGACGTCTTGCAGACAGACCACTCTGCTGTAAACGGCGTCGAATGGTACGCGCAGACACTGGATGATGCGTTACAGACGCAATGTGCTGTGCTATGGTTCGGGATGTCACTGAGCGATCCGTCACTGCCATGCGCACAATTTGCCTATCAGCACGTGCAGTGGTGCACCGAGGTGAATGCGATCGACCACGTCGGTCCGTCGTACCCTCCTGCATCCAACGGTCACATATCCGCATTACAGTTGTTTGGTTTTGTCCAACACGACTAGCGATTTCTCTGTATGATAATCCACAATCTCGGTAAGCCACTATCCTTCCTCTGTCGAACTCGGATACTTGATCAAAAGATGTTCGCTGTTGTCAACGAGGCATAACTGATCGTCTTGTGAAACAACCACAAGGTAAACACATGTGCCGAACGTACACCCATCGAAATCGCCAAGCCTTAAATGGCGCTATGAGGTGGCGCCACAGGCGCGCGTGATGTGCGTCTGCGCTGAAATTCTAATCAGTTGCATATCTCATCGCTGCAAACTCATGGTGTAAATTTCACTTGATTCGGATGCTTCCTTCAGGGTGTTGCATTTACGGTGGCCAGCAGTGTATTTTCCAATTTTATGATGTTTAAATTAAATGCATTGGTGGCCAGTCCCTCAATCAATATAATTTTCATAAAGCTGAAATACCTGGTTATGTTGATGTTCTGGTAACCCTTGAGTCACATATGATTCAGCCTGTAAGCGAGCGTGTGCAGGAGGAGGAAGAGACAAAGCTTGAGTCTGGTTTACACCATTCCCCTCTAGAGACAGTATGCCTAAATCAAAATCCAACTGGTCTAGTCTGGGGAGCTCTATGCACGGAAATTCATTGTTAATATTCTGAAAATATAGAAAAATGAAACAATTACAAATAAAGTTTCAACAAATGTAACAAAGCTACAACTGAAGGAGTCGGGGGAAGAAACCGTTAAAAC
Organism: Schistocerca serialis cubense; assembly: GCF_023864345.2. Lineage (NCBI taxonomy): Eukaryota > Metazoa > Arthropoda > Insecta > Orthoptera > Acrididae > Schistocerca > Schistocerca serialis. The sequence goes on from NC_064638.1 coordinate 826,383,409, forward strand.
TCGGTTTAAAAAAGATTTGTCTGATCTCATAACCAATTGCATTTTCAAATACAGCACAAGCTGATATCAAGTAGTTCCTGATGTACTGTGACAAAGCACTGTCTACTGTATAAATTCCTGTCTTATCACGTTTAAGTATGTTGTTGTCTCTGTAACTAACCAAACATACAACATGTAATAGTCCAAAATACACTGTTGTGAATTAACACTTTTTTGTGCTGACCCATTCAATTTTTATTTGCACTTTCTGACAGTTCACATTAAAACACAATGTTATGAACTACCACAAGAGCTCCAGGAGAACCTCATTTGTAATCAGTTACAAATGAATAGAAATGAAATATTTTATTCTGTAATGTACTAATTTAAGGTGTGCGGATACTGGAACACATTGTAATGAAAGAGGCTGTGTTGGGTCATGGGGAGTGCCTGAAACAGTGGGTTTCATAGTGTGCGATACACGCTGAAACAGATGTGGGTGGTGTGTAGGGACACTTGGTGGATAGGGCCACTTAGTGCAGCTTTGTGAAGTGGTTGTGACAAAAATGTTAAACTGTGTCACAGACCAGTTAATGTATGTTCTTAGTCAAAGTGATGTACAGTTAGGATAAGTCATTGCCACTTTGATATGAATTTCGGGATGTTTTGAGGAGAAAGAACAAGTTCTGGAATCAGTGTTAACAGTGTATAAATTTTAGTAGCCTTTTTCATTCACTTTTGCAATTATAATTCAATTTGTAAAAATTCATTGTTTACCATAATGCAAATTAACTGTGTAAACCATTAATTTTGGAAAAGCTTAACATTTATGTATCTTTGCAAGTCATGACAACATATTCCTATGGAAATCACCAACTAAAAATCTGTAACTAAACTTGTAATTAATGTTTCTGGAACATTGTTATAGAAATTCAGTGCAACGTCCACATATTACGAAAATGAGAAGATTCGTTTAAAATGTTAGAAGAACGATTCATTAATCTTTTGTAACACGATTTAAAGATTTTGGGTTGTAAATAGTTATTCCGCGTTTTAGCCTTCAAATGTTATAAAAAGTCATTTTGAACTTTGAATTGTAATTTTGATGTTGTAGAAATATTACCAGCTCAAAATTGTTTCATAAAATCGCATAATTAATTAAATTATGAAAAGATATTAGAGAATGTTCTGGACTGAATAATAAGAAATTAATTGTTAACTGTATGTATGTTTCAACATTGCACTTGTAAAAGATCATTAATTTCGGAAATACGCATTATCATTGTACTACTTGTTTCAATTTCTACTAAAACTCCATAATGTCAGTTTTTGCTGGGTTAACTTATTGCAATTATAACACCAAACACGAAATAACATAACAATGTCAAAGAACATAATTGTTAAAAGATGTATAAATATACTTTGTCGAAAAGGCTTGAAAGGAGAAGTGCGGTTGGAGTACTAGCTGATGTGTTCCGGTGCCTGTAAAGTTGTGACAAATAAACAAGTGTTGCTAACAGATTAATTGGTGTACAGTTGGTAGTGATCCAAGACTTTCTGCAGCGAAAACATACTGTGCTTCTGGATCTGGTTACACAGAACATGAAAAGAAATGAGTTACAATTTAGAGGACATGTAGAATAGCAGCTAACAACTGGTGATTAGCTGAACCCAGATTTTATGTAATTACATGTTTTGTTCCTTTATAGGTAGTTAGAAGAAAAACTAAAATGTCAACAAGTAACACTGAAATGGCTCTTATTTCAAAGTTTTAAATTACATATTTTTACAGATTTTGAGGTATAATACATCTTTCACACTATACTACATAATTTTATGTCCTTTAGTATTACTGTAGAATAATTATACATTTTCAAAATTCACACACAGCTTCACTACTTAGCAAGGAGAGAAAAAAAAATTTTATGTTTAATATTTGTGTTTCTCGTTTTTACTTTTGCATTTCTCATGCTGTCAACAATCCCGTTACACTCAAAGCTAAATTACACAAGTTTGATGCAGACAATAATGACTTTCCTTTCTTACTTGTTCCCAAACACTTAACTTTGTGAAACAATCAATTGCACGTAATTTGACCATAGCAACGGTTGAGTCTTAACTGTCATCGAAGCTAAAAAGATGGATTTCTACTGACAGCGCTTTAACCACTGATGGTAAAACATTCCTCGGCCAAACCTTGAGAGAAACATATAGGATGCACAATGAAATCTCAAATTAGAAAACATTTCCAAAGCAATCTACATGTTAGGAATAAGCAATGGATTTCTTCAAAGAAAAATAAATTCTACTTACACAGTTGCAGGGACAGCTTACACATTTAATAGTGAGCTTTAAAAAGAACTTAATCTTGCATTGGTTGCAGGGAACATACCCTGGAACAAACTTCAAATATTTCCAGAAATACTGCAACTGCAACATTCCTGAGGAGTCCACTCTAGGAAGTTGTCGATTCTGGCTATGTTGACGCATTTGAAAAAATCACGGCCGACATTAGCACATCATCCATATGGATTTCTGCTATGTGAGATTGGTTGTTGTAGGCCATTTATCACTTAATCTAATAGTGGCAAGTTGGACTCCGACACTGCATCTAAACTCTGTTTAAGTTACTGTAAACGTTTAGAGGCAACAAATAGTTCAAGAATTGCTAGATTCATTAATGATGGACTTGTGGAACTATGGCCAGATGGTGTAACATAAGAGAGGTTCCCACTGACGTACACAGATGCAACTCCATACTTGCTGAAAGCAGGGAATCATTTAATGTAGTTTATCCAGACTTAGTGCATCTTACATGTATGGGTCATGATTGCAAAGAGTGGCAGAACAGTTAAACATCTATTCCCAGTAGTAAATAAACTGGTATCAGCTAAGAAAATGGTTTTCCTGAAATGATTTTATCATGTACACTCATGCTCATAAATTAAGGATAATGCTGATACATGGTGAAACAATGTTCTGGTGGGCGGTTTGCGGGTTTAAATCACCTTTGGGTATGACCATGCAATGCAGTGCATTTGACCTGCAGTCGTCACACGGTGGCGCTGGCATCAGTTCACATACGCAGAGGTGTGTTAGTGCCATGTCAGAGTATGGTGCAGCGAGTACGTGTGCAGACTTTTCAGACGTGCTAATGGTGACTGTGTGTTGAAAATGGCTCAAAGAACACACATTGATGACGTTATGAGGGGTAGAATACTAGGGCGACTGGAGGCTGGTCAAACACAGCAGGTCATAGCATGGGCCCTCCGTGTGCCATAAAGTGTGATCTCAAGATTATGGCAACGATTCCAGCAGACAGGAAACGTGTCCAGGCAACTACAGTATGGGACGTCCACAGTGTACAACACCACAAAAAGACTAATATCTCACCATCAGTGCCCGCAGATGGCCACGGAGTACTGCAGGTAGCCTTGCTTGGGACCTTACCGCAGCCACTGGAACAGTTGTCTCCACACACACAGTTTACAGACGACTGAACAGACATGGTTTATTCGCCTGGAGACCTGCAAGGTGCATTCAACTGACCCCTGGTCACAGGAGAGCCTGTAAAGCCTGGTGTCAAGAACACAGTACATGGTCACTGGAACAGTGGTCCCAGGTTATGTTCACGGACGAGTCCAGGTATAGTCTGAACAGTGATTCTCGCCAGGTTTTCATCTAGCGTGAACCAGGAACCAGATACCAACCCCTTAACGTCTTTGAAAGGAACCTGTAAGGAGGTCGTACTCTGATGGTGTGGAGTGGGATTATGATTGGTGCACGTACACCCCTGCATGTCTTTGACAGAGGAACTGTAACAGGTCAAGTGTATTGGGACGTCATTTTGCACCAGTATGTCCGCCTTTTCAGGGGTGCAGTGGGTCCCACCTTCCTCCTGATGGATGATTACACACGGTCCCACCAAGCTGCCATGATAGAAGAGTACCTTGAAACAGAAGATACCAGGCAAATGAAGTGAGTTGCCTGATCTCTATACCTGAACCCCATTGAGCATGTCTGGGGCGCTCTCAGTCGAAATATCGCTGCACGTCATCAAACCCATAGGATACTTCAGGAGCTCCGCCAGGCATGGGTGCAAGAATCGGAGGCTATACCCCAGCAGCTGCCTGACCACCTGATCCCAAGTATGCCAACCTGTTGTGCGGCCTGTGTACGTGTGCATGGTGATCATATCCCATATTGATGTCGGGGTAAATGTGCAGGAAACAGTGGCATTTTGTAGCACATGTATTTCGGAATGGTTTTCTCAGCTTATCACCAATACCGTGGACTTACAGATCTGTGTCGTGTGTGTTCACTATGTGCCTATGCTATTAGTGCCAATTTTGTGTAGTGCCACGTTGTGTGGCACCACATTCTGCAATTATCCTTAATTTATGAGCATGAGTGTGCTATGCTACAAGCAGCAGCTACCTGATGTAGCTCTGCTTCTGCAACCACTGATAACAAGGTGGGCAACATGGATTGAAGTTGTGATGTTCTAAAATAAGCACTTTGGAGCTGTGTAGTCAGTGATGGAGAACTTTTCTTCTGACCCTGCTGTGTCTGTGAGTAGATCCTTGTCAGCAGTCAACAGTTAAGTGCTCGGTTCAGTTTGAAACTGGAGACTTCTTGTATGCCTCTACAAGAAACTGTGGGAATAATGGAAGATGCAATTTGGAAGGTCAGTGTTGTACCAGGTGAAGTGGGTAGCATAGTTTCCCGTAAACTGCAACCTGTGCTGAATAAGAATTCCAGATACTCAAATCTTGTTATTTTGTCTTGCTTATTTTAATGGTAAAATTGTAGAACACCCTGACAATATTATTCCTTGCACAATCCCTCTGCATAAATATGCACTGCAGACTTTTGAAAAATTGAGTAAGCTTTCTCAATTTATAAAACCATATTCAAACAATGTACACTCCAGTTTGGAATATCAACAATGTAAGGAAGAGACAGAGTGCTACTCACTGTTAAGTTACATGCTGAATCACGGACAGGCACTATGAAAAGACACTTACACATTAGCTTTTGGCCAAAGTCTTCTTCAGAACAGGAAACACAAATTCATTCACACAAGCTAGCACATCTCACACAACACAAGCTAGCATACCCAGCTCAGAATGGAATGCAATTATCACATAGAACAGAAGCAGCATTCTGGAAACAGCAGGAAAGGGAAAGGGACAGCAGAGTACAGGTGGGGGAAGAGGAGAGTGCTGTCTGGTGCAGCATCCAGGGACTTGACTGCCAACAGGCGCAGCATCGTGAAGCTGTGGGGCAGGGAGGCGCAGCATCGTGAAGCTGTGGGACAGGGAGGTGGATAGGGGGATGGGAGAAACAGGGAATGAGAAAGGATAGAAGTGGGGAAAGGGAAACATGGACAGGTGCGTTGGCAGAGGGCAGTGCACAAAGAGGGCAAGGGGTCAAGAATAAGTAGGGGTTGATAAGGCAGAGGAGGGTGGAAACTGTTGGGTGGAGGGTGTAGGGACATTAGGTTAATGTAGGTTGAGACTGGTATAATTCTGGGAGCTGAGAACAACTCCCATCTGTGCAGTTCAGAATAGCTGGTGGTGGAGAGGAGAATTCAGATGGCTCGGGTAATGAAACATCCACTGAAATCAAGCATGTTATGTTCAGATGCATGTTGTGCCACAGGGTGGTCTACTTTGCTCTTGCAGTTTATCAGTGGACAGCTGGTTGGTACCCATACAAATATAAAAACCTGTGCAATGAGTGCAGCAGAGCTGGTATATTACATGGTTGTTTTCACAGGTGGCCCAGCCTTGATGGGGTAGGGTAAACCAGTAACAGGACTGAAACAGGAAAGCTGGGAGAGTGGAGTGGATTGGACAGGTCTTGCACCTGGGTCTTCCACAGGAATATGATCCCTGTGGCAAGGGGTTGGGATTCAGAGTAGCATAGGGATGGACTAGGTAGTTGTGGAGATTGGGTGGTCGATGGAAAAACACTTCAGGAGGGGTGGGAAGGATTTTGTGTAGAATGTCCCTCATTTCAGGGCATGATGGTAGATAATCAAAAGCCCTGATGAAGGATGTGGTTTAGTTGGGTCTGGGGTGGTACTGGGTGACATAGGGGCACTCCTTTATAACTGGTACTTGGGTGGTGGGAGGATTAGGGGTGCATCAGGAGGACAAGGGGACGTGGATGGGAGAGGAAGTGTTGAGGCTGTGAAGGAATGAGGATGGTGTGTTTTGGCCCTGAGTCCAAATCATGAAGGTAGCATCAATGAACCTGAACCACTTTAGAGGTTTGGTGTTAGGGAAGCTAGGAAGGTCTCCTTGTATGGCAGATTTGTTTGTATACCATCTGTTCAAAGGAGAAATAGTTGTAGTTAGGATAAAGTTAGTAAGATGTGTGATGAATAAGGTAGTGGGTTTAGACTGTGAAGGATGTTGGGAAAGGTAGCACTCAACAGTGGTAAGACCACAGGCATGATGGCTGCTTGTGTATAGGGAAGTTGCGTCAACACTAATGAGTGGGAATCCAAGATGTATAGGGATGGGCACAGTGGAGAGTCAGTGAATGAAATATCTGGTATCTTTGATGTGGCAGGGTACATTAAGGGCAATTGCCTGGATGAGTTAGTCATGAGTTGGTCAATGAGGGCCAAGATTCTACCAGTGGAGGCACAACAACCAGCTACAATGGGGTGCCAAAGATTGTTGAGTTTGTGGAATTTGTGGAGCACATTGAAGGTGGATGCATGGGGTGCCATAGGGGTGAGGAGGGATACGGATTCATGGGAGAGGTTATGGCTTCAAGCAGGGGCTGAAGGTTACAGTATTTGCCTGATTATAAAACGACGTTTTTCACAAATTTGTCATTAAAAAAAACTACAGGTTGTCTTATATTCACATATTTAACTACTGCTGCAGAGGTCAACATTTTTAGACTACTTAAGACTGAAATGCTAGATGCAATACCGACCTCGGTAGAATAAACACGATATTTGAATCACGCAGTACTAGTGCAAGAGGCATGCGAGAAACTTTGAACTAGCCACCACAACAATCAATTGCTCCCCTTAAAATCTGATAAATTTGTGAAACACATGAGGAAACAGCATTAAATTACATCATTATACAAACTACTGTTGTATTTGAACAGACTTGCAAATAAAAGTTTCAGTTTGCATGAAAGGCCAAAAATGTCGTCCTTCAAAAACGTTGCTTGATTGTGAACACAACTCTATATTTTGTTTGATTATATGGTCCCCAGGGACTCACACCTAGTGAGTACGTGGCTGGCGACCACGGGGCCCAGAGCTGAGTCCTGGCATTGCTTCCATTTACTTATGCCAGGCTCCTCACTTCTGTCTTTCCTATCTGGCCATCCTCGGTCACCTCTTGTTTCTTTCCAACCCTGATGCTATTAGGTTTTGAGGGCTAGCAGTCTTTCATTTCCCAACCTATACTTCTCATCTGGGATGGTCAACGGCCTGGAAGACAGAAGAGGGTGATTAGTGACACCTCAACGGCAGAAAGGGCGGAGGAACCACCATTACTAACTAGTCCCCCATCGGGCGCCTCCCTGAGTGGCGGATAGAGGAATGTCTCTCAGATATGGGTGATACTGGTGAAATGAAATAGCCAGGGTGGACCAAAACTCGTGAACTGTAGCATCTGTCTCAGAATGAGCTGCTGCAAACAGCGTCTGACCCAGAATGGGCGGCTGAATTTCACACATTGTGGGGCTCACTATCTCATTAGTCAAAATCCCGTTATCCTTCGGGATAACCCAAAATTTCCTTATTTTTATTTTTATTCTCTTTTCATGATGGAAACACAACCGCTTGAATTACATACCCCAGGTGGTAATCAATCCACTCCCGTTCATGGGACAAGTAGACCTGTGGATTCTGGGGAGTCTGCAACATTATGTCATAAGAAATAAATATAAACTCTCTTCTTCAAGTTGGAAAATTGAAACAAACGCTAGACATACAAAGAGAAAAAAATGTAATGATATCAGCTGTACAGGAGACCAGATTCACAGATGAATGTTGTTTTGAATCAGACAGCTTTAGAATATTCAAAGGAAAACCTGGCAAAAGAGTCACAAAAAATATACCACATCTAGGCACTTGCTTTATTGTCAACAAGAAAATGATCGATTCAGTCTTGGATTTCTCTTCAAGTTGTGGAAGAATGTCAAAACTCTCTTTCAAATCTATGAATAAGCTTATACGATAGCAAATTTCCATGCTCCCACAAATAAATCAAACAAAACAGAATCAGAATCAGTTGACAAAATTTGGGAAAAACTAGAAGAAACAACTGACAAAGTTCCAAAACACCATTCCATAATTTTGATGGACAATTTTAATGCACAAATTGGTAGAGAAAAGAAGTATAAACAAATTGTTGGTGACTACCCTGCACATAAAAGAACAAATAAAAATGGTGAGTGACTAATTGATATTTGTAAGAATGATATGTGTAAGAACCGTGATCTTCTTTTAAAATCCACATCCTTCAAGCGTCTACCTCGAAAAGCCAAAACTTGGAAACACCCTGATGTCAACAACAAATTTACAGAAACTCTACACAGCAAACAAAATAAAATGGACTGGAACAGAATTAAAGAAGTCATGGTACAATCGGCCACTGAAACTATACTGGCCAATAAAAATATAAACACCCATAGTGGAACGAAGATTTTAATGAAGCAATTGAAAAGCGAAGACAGGCTTGGATAAAATGGAATAGCAAGAAAACCTCCGAAAATCATGAAAACTTCTTGAAGGTTAGGGAAGGTACGCCAAAAATATTGAGAACAACTAAGACACTCTTCAACAAAAACCAAATCGATGAAATAGAAACAAATTTTAGAAGGCATCACACTCGGGAATTTTATAAAGCCTTTAAATCACAACTATCAAAGTTTAAACCTCCTACGTTACATATAAGAGGACTCGATGGAAAACTAAATTTGAATGACAAATTACTTTTCATCCCTACTGAATGCTGAAAATCCAAATGAAAAACTTGATATCTATGCTACTGTTCCTCCTGCAGATAGTCCCCCTCCCACATCAGATGAAATCATGAAAACTATACAAAGCTTGAAAAATAACAAATCTGGAGGTGAGGATCGTATCTTGGGTGAAATGTGGAAATACGCACATCATGATACAATAAAACATCTCCATGATATCATAGTGAAGATTTGGGAAACTGAAACTCTACCTCCAGACTGGACAATAGCAATTATTCACCCACTTCATAAAAAAGGCGATAAGATTGATCTGAATAATTACCAAGGAATCTCTTTGCTACCAACGACGTACAAGATCTTTTCCAGGCTGTTGTTAAACAGAGCTGAATCAGTCTTAGATCAACAATTGGGCAAATATCAAGCTGGTTTCAGGACATAAAGATCCTGTGCAGAGCAGATCCATAATCTGTTATATCATACACCAAATCAAGATCAAAAACGTTTGTTGTGACCTTTGTCAACTTTCAAAAAGTGTATGACTCAATTGATCGAGAAACAATTGCGAATTTGGTCTAGATAGGGGAACAATCAAGCTGATAAGCGCCACTTTAAATAACACAGTGTCAAAGGTCAAGTTCAGAAGCGAACTATCAGAACCATTTGAAATCTGTACACGGGTGAGACGAGGTGACCCGCTCTCTCCATTGCTTTTCAACTGTGTCTTGGAAAAGATACTCAGAGAGTGGAAAACAACCATACCGACATGTTATGAGATTCAAATTGGACACAAAAGAAATGGCCTCAGTGGAAACTGTTTGGCTTTTGCTGATGATCTGGCACTCATTGCAAATAATATTGACGAAGCTAAGGTTCAAGTGTCCAGCCTACAATCAATTGCTGCTAAGACTGGCCTAAAAATATCATTTAACAAAACTGAATTCATTACAAACATCAAAGCTCCTCCTCATGTTGAAATACAAGAGAAAATCAAGCAGTCGAAGAAATTTAAATATCTCGGAGAAATAATTACACCTGACGGTTCAGAAAATGCAGCTGTAGAAAGTAGGTGTTCTAACTAGAAGGTGCTTTTCATCTATGCAAAGACTTATACAAAAGCAAAAGCCTGTCTTTAAACCTAAAACTTTGTCATTATAACAATGTAATTAGACCATCAGCTTTGTCTGCATCAGAATGTTTAAACATGACGAAGAAAGAAACACTACGAAAACTTTAAATAAAAGACCAGAAAATTTTGAGGAAAATCCTTGGCCCTGTCAAAGAAAACTGAGAATTCCGCCGAAGACAGAACTGTGAATTATACCAACATACAGAAGCCATTGTTACCAGAATGAGGAAGTGGAGAATGATGTTTTTTGGTCATCTGGAAAGAATGAACCTGCGAAGACTTACTCATTGCATACATTGATGAAGTTCAAAAACAAAATTGTATTCAAAATGGGCAAGCCAAGTTAAAAAGGATTTACAGGAAGCTGAAATTTCATTTGATGACATTCAGGATCAAGAAGTTTTCAGAGAAAAAGTCAAAATTACTAAAAACCTTATTTCACTTACTATGCCAGCTCCACGTCCTGTCTGCAAATGGTCAAAATAGAGAGAAGAAACACAGTCAGCCAAACTGAAAATCTACTGCCAAAAGAGGAAAACACAATCAGGAAAGAGATAAAATTCTTCGTGGTCCATAGCAGTCCAAAACGATAGGGGGGGGGGGGGGGGGGATAATAACAATAACAATTGATTATACGACACTAATGATTTGCCAACTGGAATGCAAACGAAAAATTCGGTTGCTGTTGGCATTTTAGAATACTAGATAAAAACTAACACCTTTCAAACCATTTAATCAGCTTTAGAACAATATGGTGCCATTTAGATGAAAAAAAAGGAAAACAAGCCAGAATTAAATGTCTAAAAAATGAAATAAATCATATTAAACTGACTGTAACTGTTATCATGAGAGTAAATTAGTGTCAAGACCCATCGTGAAGATAGTGCCCACAAATGTCACTTTTATTTGCGTATTAATTGGTGTTGTTACATATGACCTGTACCCTTGAAGATATTGCAGTCCGTCTTTTACAGCTGCTCAAGTGCAGCACTATGGAGGGCTAATAGCAACACCAGCGGACCAGCTTGGCTTCGAGCTCAACTGTGATTAGTGTGGGGAGGGGGATAGTGAGCGGCAGCTAATTACGTGTTGTTCGGACATGGAGGAGATACAGAGAGACAGGAACTGTTGATGACATGCCTCGCTCAAGCCACCCAAGGGCTACTACTGCAGTGGATGACCACTACCTACAGATTATGGATCGGAGAAACCCTGACAGCAATGGCACCATGTTGAATAATGCTTTTTGTGCAGTCACAGGACATCACGTTACGACTCAAACTGTGTGCAATAGGCTGCATGATGCGCAACTTCACTCCTGATGTCCACGGCAAGGTCAATCTTTGCAGTCATGACACAATGCAGTGCAGTACAGATGCCGAATGGACCGCTCAGGATTGGCATCACATTCTCTTCACCAACGAGTGTTGCATACGCCTTCAATCAGACAATTGTTGGAGACGTGTTTGGAGGCAACCCGGTCAGATTGAACGCCTTAGATACACTGTCCAGCGAGTGCAGCAAGGTGGAGGTTCCCTGCTGTTTTGGGGTAGCATTTTGTGGGGCCAACATATGCCACTGGTGGTCCTGGAAGACGATACATGAATGCCATCCTCCAACCAATAGTGCAACCATATCGGCAGCATACTGGCAAGGCATTCATCTTCATGGATGACAACTCGCACCCCCAACGTGCACATCTTGCGAATGACTTCCTTCAGGATAACATTGCTAGACAAGTGTGGCCAGCATGTTCTCCAGACATGAATCCTATCGAACATCTCTGGGATAGATGGAAAAGGGCTGTTTATGGATGATGTGACCCACCAACCACTCTGAGGGTTGTACACAAAATCGCCGTTGAGGAGTGGGACAATCTGGATCAACAGTGCCCTCTTCCAGGCACTTAAGTGTAAATTTCAAAGTAACCATGTAGATGTAGATGGACTCGTGGGTAGTATGTCATGACAAGTACAAGCATGCATCAATGCAAGAGACGTGCTACTGGGTATTAGAGGTACCGGTGTGTACAGCAATCTGGACCACCACATCTCAAGGTCTCACTGCATGGTGGTACGACGATTACATCATGTCGCCAACCATGGGAATCCATGACACATAATTTGTCTGTTTATGAACATCTACCACATTTAAACTGCAGTTTGCCTGAATAAATTTGAATTGAATTTGTAATTGGACAAATGCACAAAAGTGGTACCCATTTCTCCAAGAAACGATAAAAGCCTGAAGTGGCCAGTGGCATACTTATGTGTTTTCTGTAGCAATTTTGTCAATGCTCAACATGAGCCATGACAGGAACGAAATTGGGTGTGCCACCTGATGGTTCTAAGCAGGCAATCAGATCGACGATATGTTTGGAAGTAAGAAACAGTGCAACATTACCACGTGCGAAATCTGATATGTTTTCAGAAAAGAAAACAGCTGCAGTTTCAGATTCCACCATAACCACAACTTCAGAAATCATAATATACACTGCAGAAGCAGCAAAATATCTGTCACAGTGAAGACACACATTTCACAACTGTGCTATTAGGATGATGGTAATGATTAAAAGTAGTGATGCTACACAAACAAGCTTAGTAAGCAAAAAAGGTAGTTAAGACAAAAATTGATATTGTCAAGGAAAGAAGCTGAGTAGCACCGTGGTGTAGTGGTTATGATACTAAACTGTTGCATGAAGGGATGTGAGTTCAAAACTCACCAGGACTGTGCAATTTTAATTTCTATATTTGGTTCACGTATATTCTAGAAATATCCACAAATGTCAAGAATAATTGAACTGGAATGTTCTGTAGTTGTGTATACAGGGTGTTACAAAAAGGTACAGCCAAACTTTCAGAAAACATTCCTCACACACAAAGAAAGAAAATGTGTTATGTGGACATGTGTCCGGAAATGCTTACTTTCCATGTTAGAGCTCATTTTATTACGTCTCTTCAAATCACATTAATCATGGAATGGAGACACACAGCAACAGAACGTACCTGCGTGACTTCAAACACTTTGTTACAGGAAATGTTCAAAATGTCCTCCGTTAGCGAGGGTACATGCATCCACCCTCCGTCGCATGGAATCCCTGATGCGCTGATGCAGCTCTGGAGAATGGCGTATTGTATCACAGCCGTCCACAATACGAACACGAGGAGTCTCTACATTTGGTACCGGGGTTGCGTAGAAAAGAGCTTTCAAATGCCCCCATAAATGAAAGTCAAGAGGGTTGAGGTCAGGAGAGCGTGGAAGCCATGGAATTGGTCCGCCTCTACCAATCCATCGGTCACCGAATCTGTTGTTGACAGGCGTACGAACACGTCGACTGAAATGTGCAGGAGTTCCATCATGCATGAACCATATGTTGAGTCGTACTTGTAAAGGCACATGTTCTAGCAGCACAGGTAGAGTGTCCTGTATGAAATCATGATAACGTGCTCCATTGAGCGTAGGTAGGAGAACATGGGGCTCAATCAATACATCACCAACAACGCCTGCCCAAACGTTCACAGTAAATCTGTGTTGATGACGTGATTGCACAATTGCGTGCGGACTCTCGTCGGCCCACACATGTTGATTGTGAAAATTTACAATTTGATCACGTTGGAATGAAGCCTCATCCGTAAAGAGAACATTTGCACTGAAATGAGGATTGACACATTGTTGGATGAACCATTCACAGAAGTGTACCCGTGGAGGCCAATCAGCTGCTGATAGTGCCTGCACACGCTGTACGTGGTACGGAAACAACTGGTTCTCCCATAGCACTCTCCATGCAGTGACGTGGTCAACGTTACCTTGTACAGCAGCAACTTCTCTGACGCTGGCATTAGGGTTATCGTCAACTGCACGAAGAATTGCCTCGTCCATTGCCGGTGTCCTCGTCGTTCTAGGTCTTCCCCAGTCGCGAGTCATAGGCTGGAATGTTCCGTGTTCCCTAAGACGCCGATCAATTGCTTTGAATGTCTTCCAGTCGGGACACCTTCGTTCTGGAAATCTGTGTCGATACAAACGTACCGCGCCACGGTTATTGCCCTGTGCTAATCCATACATCAAATGGGCATCTGCCAACTCCGCATTTGTAACCATTGCACTGACTGCAAAACCACGTTCGTGACGAACACTGACCTGTTGATGCTACGTACTGATGTGCTTGATGCTAGTACTGTAGAGCAATGAGTCTGTCAACACAAGCACCGAAGTCAACATTACCTTCCTTCAATGGGCCAACTGGCGACCTTCCTTCAATGGGCCAACTGGCGGTGAATCGAGGAAGTACAGTACATACTGATGAAACCAAAATGAGCTCTAACATGGAAATTAAGCGTTTCCGGACACATGTCCACATAACATCTTTTCTTTATTTGTGTGTGAGGAATGTTTCCTGAAAGTTTGGCCGTACCTTTTTGTAACACCCTGTATACTATTCGTATTCTGTCCAGAGGCAGTTCGTTCCGCGCTCTTGTATGTGCAAGTGCTGAATAACCTTCGTTAAGTGAAGTTCGCGTTCGTCATTCACCTAATTACACCTTCTTCTACACGACATTATTCAGATGGAGGTCTGGGAATTGTAACTTGTGATAGCGCACATTATCTACGAGACAGAGGCTCCCATCAGGCCATGACAGAGCCGCCGTTTACGTGGCGAGTAACCCGAGTTCGAGCCATGTTCAGCAGATCGCAATCTATTGGAGACAGAAGAAGAAGAGGACATTACGATGACAGCAACTGCGTGCCATGACATGAGACATCCTTCCAGGTTCTCTGGTGACAATAGGCCAAGATCCAAACAAGTGGCTGAAGGTATATGAATGTATAGCCAAATTTAACAAATGGGATGATACCGTGTGTTTGGCTAACGTATTTTTCTACTTGGAGGGCACTGTCAAGCAATGGTTTGAGAATAACGAGGACAAGTTCACAAATTGGGAAGTATTCCAGGCACAACAGCGCAAGGATTTCGGCGACACACAAGGCTGAAGATAAACTAAAGTGCAGGGCACAGCGTCCAGGAGAAACTACAGCATCCTACATTCAAGACATTTTGGAGCTATGTAAAATAGTGGATCCTAGAATGAAGGAGGAAGATAAGGTTGCACATCTTATGAAGCGTGTTGCTGAGGACATGTACCAAGCCCTACTCCTGAAGGAGGTTTCAACAGCAGACGACTTCACAAAATGGTGCCAGTATATCGAGACAATCCATCAAAAAAGAATTACACGCAAGAAGTTTGATCGGCTTCCAAACATCGTAACGATGTCTGTGATGGAGGAAGCAACTGATTTCACAAGTGTTCTTCATCATATATTGAGAGCGGAAGTTCAGAAGGCACTTGGATTGCACGGCGAGTAAAAAACTGGGACACTTCAAGCGGTCATAAAGGGAGGAAGTGGAACAGACATTGAACCCAATCACTCATCCTTCATTTCCCTTTAAAATGGTGAAAAAGTCAAGACCCTGACGGAGTTACATTTCTACAATGCCACATGAGGAACCTGTTTGGGCACCAAGGAAGACTGACATCTGGAGGACCCAGGATAACCAACCAATACGTTTCCACTGCAGACGACCGGGACATGTGGTGCGTTATTGTCGAGAAAGGCTGCGGATATTTGATGACGCCCACGCCAGAAGACAGCAGACGTATCTTAGTCGACGCCAACTCCAGGCCGATGAAGATGAACAAGAAGATGTGGGTGCAAGACGACTTATGTCACCATCACTGCAACCTAGCCTCTGGAGAGGTCGCTCCCCAACACACCGATCAAAGTCTCCATCGCCGTATCGAATCTACAGCTGATCACCTAGCCGCCACAACCTGGAA
The DNA here is from genome assembly GCF_023864345.2 of Schistocerca serialis cubense. Taxonomy (NCBI): domain Eukaryota; kingdom Metazoa; phylum Arthropoda; class Insecta; order Orthoptera; family Acrididae; genus Schistocerca; species Schistocerca serialis. Next base: position 826,399,315 of record NC_064638.1, read on the forward strand.
AACTAAAGGGTGCAATCTTCCTTGGAGGTGAGGCCGCCAAAGAGAAAAATCCTCCGCCATCGATCACTACAAAAATGATAGGAAACTACGTCGATATCCTCATGGATGGCCGACCAGCCCAAGCTCTTGTGGACTTTGGAGCATCATATTCAGTCAATTCGGAGAAGTACCGCCACCAGTTACAGAAAACCGTATTCGTTGACAACAAAACATTTCTGCTGAAGGTGGCTTATGGGAAATTTGTAAAACTTACAGGTAGATGCGTCATTCATGTGGGTATAAGTGGGCGTGCACAGCCCTTAGAATTCTTCATCTTACAAGAGTGTAGTCATGATGTCATTCTCGGATGGGACTTTTTGAAAGCTTCTCAGGCTATTATAGATTGTGGTCGCTCGAAGATCATTCTAGACGAGTTGAGATACTGTGGGCAGGAAGATGCGCATCTGAGTGTGTGGAGACTATGTGGGCAGGATGAAGTGATCATTCCTGCAGTCAGGACTAGAAAGGTAACTCTCATGTGTCATGCCATGCATCAACCCATGGATCTTGTATTGGAATGTAAGAGAAGCATACCACTGAAGAATAACTTGGTCATCCCAGCCTGTGTCATCTTGTTTAAGAATGGATTCAGCAAATTGTGGACAATTAAATGTCACCGAGAACCGCAGATCCTTCCAAGAGACACCTGCGTAGCAAACGCTGAGCCGATAATTGAAGAACAGCTGAGCATAATAGAAACCTCCCATGCTGAGTCTTTGGGCGAAATTAGTGCTACCACTACGAGACAAGATTTTCTAGCTCGATTATCACCAGATATCACTAAGGAACAACAGATGAATCTACTTGCCATTCTCCAAGAGTTCTCTGAATGCTTGAATCCACAGGTGAAGAGCAAATTAGACAAATCAACGGTGAAGCACAGGATTGGCACAGAAGACCATCAACCAATAAGCCAGACAGCATACCATGTGTCAGCAACGGAACGTTGAATAATTCGTGATGAGGTACAGAAAATGACGAAGAATGACATTATTCAGCGTTTGCAGAGTCCATGGTCATCACCAGTGGTCCTCGTCAGGAAGAAGGATGGCAGTTGGCACTTTTGTGTTGATTACAGGAAGTTCAATAAGATAACTAAAAAGAACGTTTACCCTCTTCCATGAATTGACGATACACTAGATTGTCTGAAGGGGGCTAAGTCCCGCCAGACAACTGCATTCAATGCACCTGAGGACCTGTATGAGTTTAAGGCAATGCCATTTGGTTTGTGTAATGCACCAGCAACTTTTGAACAGATGATCGATAATCTTCTAAGGCACCTGAAGTGGACGATGTGTCTTTGTTATTTAGATGACATTATATTGTTCTCAGAGACGTTTGATGAACAGATAAAAAGACTAAGGGCCGTTCTTAAGTGTCGCCAACAAACCGAACTTAAACTCTTTGTCTCTTTGGAGCAAAAGAAATCTAAATACTTGGACATCTTGTGTCAAACGAAGGTTTGCGGCCAGACCCTTAAATGGTGAGATCTATAATGGAATTTCTTATTCCTAAAAGTATTAGAGATGTGAGAAGCTTCCTCGGATTATGTTCTTATTACCGTTGTTTTATTGAAGACTTTTGTATCAAAGCCAGGCCACTCCAAGATTTGTTAAAAGCTGATGCTAAATTTATCTGGGGTGGTGCTCAACAAGATTCTTTCGATGTGCTGCGAAAAGTTCTGATGACTGACCCTGTACTTGGTCTGTATAATGAGAGAGCACCTACAGAACTACACACAGATGCCAGCGGGTAAGGGATCAGTGCTGTTCTGTTGCAAATTTCGAATGGAAAAGAGAAGGTTATAGCCTATGCTTCTGAGACACTTTCAAAAGCTGAGAGAAACTACTAAACTACAGAAAGAGAATGAATGTCTTACTGTGATCTGGGCCATGTGCATGTTTCGACAGTATCTCTATAAAAGGCCATTCACAGTTGTTACAGACTGTCATTCCCTTTGTTGATTGACAGGTCTTAAGGATCCAACAGGATGACTCGCAAGGTGGGCACTACGTCTTGAAGAGTATGACATTACCGTAGTGTACAAAAGTGGAAGAAAATACCAAGATGCCGACTGTCTCTCAAGAAAGAACCTTCAACATCGCAGCAAATCAGCAATCGTTAGTTCATATATTAAAAAACTAAAAACCCACTTCGATTGCGAAAAAAGCACCTAGTGCAATTGAGGCGGGCTTTTAGTTTTTTAATATTTTAATATCTCTCTCAAGAAACCCTGTGCAAGACCATCAAGACTTTGATGAAGACAGTGACTGTCTCGCTGCATTCCAGGATCTCTCTGCTGAGCAGAAGGACGCCAAGATATCTCAAATTATGCTTGCCTTAAATCGCTCAGAGGATGTGAAAGGACAATTTAAGGTAGTTAATGGATTTCTTTGCAAGACATACGATAGAATCCGCAAGAGATTTTTCTGGCCAGGTTTATTTAAGTGCCCGTCACTATGTGTTGTACTGTTGAGAGTGCCGCAGGAGAAAGGCAGTTCCTCAGAAACCACCTGGCCAACTCATACCAATTTCACCAGGCAAAACGCCTTTCCATCGTGTTGGGATTGACCTCCTCAGACGATTTCAAATGCCTGCTAGTGGCAATAAATGGATTATTGTTTGCACTGATTATCTAACATGCTATGCCATTACAAAAGCCATGAAAACAGCCGAAGCATGTGAGATAGCCAAATTCATCGTGGAAGATATTGAATTGAAACACGGTGCCCCAAGGTCATTAATTACGGATCAAGGGAAAGTTTTTCAATTGAATCTTGTGACAGAGAGAAACCGTTGATGCAACATTACTCATCACATGACGACTGCCTACCATCCGCAAACTAATGGGCTTACTGAACACCTTAATAAGACCTTGGCCGACATGCTACCAATGTTAATTCATGTTGAGCAGAGCTACTGGGGTAAGGTGCTGCCTTCTGTGATGTTTGCCTACAACACCGCCAAACAAGACACCACAGGATTTACAACATTTTTCCCAGTGCATGGGCGTGAGGCGACTACGACGATGGACACTGTGTTTCCGTTGCATCCTGATGACGTGGATGACGACTACATTGGCCAGTTGTTAACCAGAGCTGAGGAAGCTCGGCAGTTAGCTCGACTCTGCATGCTGCAGGCTCAAGAAATCAATCGCAGAAGATATGATACGAGCCACCGCCCTGTTGTCTACCACCTGGGTGGCCTCATCTGGATCTTCACTCCTGTTCGGAAGGTTGGTCTCACTGAGAAGCTCCTCAGGTGCTACTTTGGGCCTTATAAGGTTGTAAGACAGTTGTCTGATGTTACTTATGAAGTTCAAGATTTTGACCCTGACATAAGATGATGAAAGATCAGAGATACGGTCCACAGCCTTCGAATGAAGGATAGAGATGATGAATAAGGATCCTTCAACCCAGGGTAAATTCAAAGCTCCAGCGTCAGGCAGCAAACGGAAAGGTGACAAAGAGCGTAGCGGCAAAAGAAGTTCTAAGAAGATCACCGCCAGGGCGAGAATCAGTCATCGGGAGTCGGAGTATGCAGGACCGATGATCGTTCCCGCATTAGGACGTCGTAACACCAAGACGCTTTTCTTTTAATGAGGGAGCAATGTCGCAGAAGAAGCCGAGTAGCACTGTGGTGCAGTGGTTATGATACTAAACTGTTGCATGAAGAGTCGTGAGTTCAAAACTCACCTGGACTGTACAATTTTAATTTTTATATTCGATTCGAATATATTCTAGAAGTATCCACAAATGTCAAGAATCGTTGTATTGGTATGTTCTGTAGCAGTACATATACTGTTTGTGTTCTGGCTGGAGGCAGTTCGCTCCGCGCTCTTGTATGTGCAAGTGCTGAATAAACCTTCGCTAAGTGAAGTTACTGTTCATCATTCATATAATTACACCTTCTTCTATGTGACAATTCAAACAATTTCTTTTTGTTTATTTCTGATTAGGTCAGGATTTGTTTCAAGACTGTGTATGGCTGTCCTGCCTTTGGCTGGAAGGTTGGTGTTCAGAGGAAGGGACCTGGGGCCGCTTCGATAAGAGGGGGAAAGGATCACATTTGGATGTTGGTATAACTGAGAGAATCAGAGTTCAATTTTAGGATTAGGTTGGCTTTAGTTGGAGGGACTGGCGGCAAAGAACTGTTTCTAATGAAGGGATTGGGTGAAGTGAATTAGCATTTCACATGTCCAACATGGTTATATTTGGGTGCAGAGCCTTTGGATAGGACTGAAACTTCTATGAGGGTTGAGAGTTCTGGTGGAAGGTTTAACAAAAGTCTTACGGGTATGTTTCAGCTCTGGATTCAGTGCAGTGTTGGGAGGTAGTTTTGGGGGATGTGGCAGTTTGAAAAGGTCATCTAGGCAGGTTCTGGGTGCGATGAGCAGTTGATGAGGAGGGACACTGCGGGTAGGATACAGGTTAGATAGTGGTGTCTTGAGACAGCAGTACGATGTCAGCATCTCGGATAACTTATGGAGCTGGTGTCTAGAAAGCTCCTCCAGGTGCTGGAGAGCATGGGATTCAGTTTCAGAGAAGTGATGTATGCAGCAGGGATTGCACAGTAGCAGTATCTTGTGGAGGAAGCAGAGGTGGTTCTGGGAGACCTGTGCCATGGAGATGTGTTTCACATGTCTACATCTACATCTATGTGGCTACTCTGCAAATAACACTTAAGGCTGGCAAGAGGGTTCAATGAACCACCTTCACACTAATTCTCTATTATTCCACTCTCGAACAGCGAGCACAGAAAACAAACGCCTATATCCTTCCGTGTGACCTCCAATTTCCATTATTTTATTATGATGATTGTTTCTCTTCACGTAGGCTGACATCAACAAAACATTTTTGCATTCGGAGGAGGAAGTTGGTGACTGGAATTTTGTTAGGAGATCCCGCAACCAAAAAAAACATGCTGCCCTTCTTTGAACTTTATCGGCATACTGCATTAATCCTGTCGGTAAGGATCTACATCTACATCTACATACATACTCTGCAATCCACCATACGGTGCGTGGCGGAGGGTACCTCGTACCACAACTAGCATCTTCTCTTCCTGTTCCACTCCCAAACAGAACGAGGGAAAAATGACTGCCTATATGACTCTGTATGAGCCCTAATCTCTCTTATCTTATCTTTGTGGTCTTTCCGTGAAATACAAGTTGGCAGCAGTAAAATTGTACTGCAGTCAGCCTCAAATGCTGGTTCTCTAAATTTCCTCGTAGCGATTCACGAAAAGAACGCCTCCTTGCCTCTGGAGACTCCCACCCGAGTTCCTGAAGCATTTCTGTAACACTCGCATGATGATCAAACCTACCAGTAACAAATCTAGCAGCCTGCCTCTGCATTGCTTCTATGTCCTCCCTCAATTCGACCTGATGGGGATCCCAAACGCTCGAGCAGTACTCAAGAATAGGTCGTATTAGTGTTTTATAAGCAGTCTCCTTTACAGATGAACCACATCTTCCCAAAATTCTACCGATGAACTGAAGACGACTATCCACCTTCCCCACAACTGCCATTACATACTTGTAGCACTTCATATCGCTCTGCAATGTTACGTCCAAATATGTGATCGACATGACTGTGTCAAGCGCTACACTACTAATGGAGTATTCAAACATTATGGGGTTCTTTTTCCTATTCATCTGCATTAATTTACATTTATTTATATTTAGAGTTAGCTGCCATTCTTTACACCAATGACAAATCCTGTCCAAGTCATCTTGTATCCTCCGACAGTCACTAAACGACGACACCTTCCCGTACACCACAGCATCATGAGCAAACAGCCGCACATTGCTATCCACCCTATCCAAAAGGTCATTTATGTAGATAGAAAACAACAGCGGACCCACCACACTTCCCTGGGGCACTCCAGATGATACCCTCACCTCCCATATAGTGCAGCAATATTACAAAAGAGGACAGACAAGTGTAGTGTGGGCATTCTCTTTAATACAGGGTGTACACGGGGACAAGGAAAAAAAAATCCCGGATTTTTCGCGAACTTCCCGGTTAAAAATACACTTTCTCCCGGATGAAAACACACTTTTTCCGTGTAATTAAGTGACAGTATATTTTCCCTCGGAACTGTAAAACTTTTCAATCCTTTGAATGGTTATGTTTTTATACACGGGCGTAGAATTTCCCAGCACTTTAGGAAACGAATCTTTGGGAAGAAAACTCCTTTTGGAAAGATTTTTGATGTGCAGCAGCATGTACACTGCATATTTTCGTATTACGAAAGTATAAATTCGAATTCCACTAAACACCGCATGTTACTTTCCAAAACATTGTAATCGAGATTGCGATGCACTTTTGTAAGCCAGTCCTAGCTCTTGTCACGTGATCCCGCCAGCTGATGACAGCAAATGTTCAGATCACAGGCCACGCGATGTAGTCAGCTAATAGCAACATCACTGTTAAGTAGCGCGAATACACAAACAGGAAAAGTTAATGTTTTAAATTAATATACATAGCATTGCTACAAGAAAAGCAATATTGGTCTCTTTAGGTTAATAATCTGCAAGAGAACCTAAGCTTTCATATATAATGTTCATATTTTTTGCGCATGTTATGCTTTAAGATCTCTCACACAAATGTGCCAGTAAAATTTTTAGCCGAGTACAGTGATTTGTCCTCAAAGTTTTCCACAAATAAATTCGCTACCGCAGAGGAGAGAGAGCTTCCTGTAGCACTACATCAATTTGCTCATAATAAAGACATTAATGTCTGATCTCCTGGGCTCGAAATACTTCTAAATGGCTCGTCATCAAAAGCTCTGTGATTTAAGAAATTCATCAGACATTCTCGCACATAGTTCAACTTGCACAAAAGGAAATTTACTTTGAAAGTAACGCTTTTCAAACCACCATTTGCAATATTTTCCCGCGACCTGTTAGAAATAGGTTTGTTTCAGTAATCATCAGCAAGCACCAGATAACTCGCCACTGCGCTTTGGCAGCTGCTATTACGCAGGAAGCCCGTACGTTCGTACGTGTAAAACATTAAAAGATCTTACATTATATCATAAAAGAAAAAAGACATCAGAGGATACTCCAAGAGCATCGGCATTTCGTGTACCATACTAAAATGGCACATTTAAAGTGCATACTTAAAGAGCACATTCGTATGTCCAGATTCCCAATGAAGTAGCCCTTGACCTGATATTAAGCTTTTCAGTGTGGGTTTTGGGATGTAGATTTTTTTTTGGAGTACCAGTACTGCATTAACTCATTTTTGATTTTCTACTGTGGCATACTGCCATACGTGCTAGAAGATGAATGCGTGCACTTGAAATGCAGCGCGCAGTTGAAATTAGCCAATAGTGTGGAACTAAACACTTTGTTTCAAACACAATGACTGCCTCAGCGTAAAAGCTTAATAAAAACCAAATTTCTTTAGCAAATCGACAAAAATAGCTTCATTGTTCTACAAGGCAATTAATGCATGCCTGTCAGAAAAGTGGAAGTAAAATAAAATCTGAAACTAATAACATATATTATCATTCCGTAATTATGTGACTGTATTTTAATTCATTTGATAGCTCCCGGCCACAGAAATTCATTTTGTTTTCATTTGACGTGAGAGCAGTAAACTAAGAGGAAACACAAAATTCACTAAATGTGAACACGGGTCATGTGGAGACTACACACTTCCCCACTATAACTCAGACTGTTCTGCGCATCAGCCTCGGACCTACGATATTTCCCCCCACGCAACCCACCCCCCTCCATCGAACGTTTGAGATACGTCAAAAAATTAAAAAATCGAATTTTTCAAAAATATGTTCATTTTGTAGCGCACATCTTTCTGAAGAGTCTGATCCATAAAACATATATGTTCGAAGAAATGTAAGGCATGTTATTTGGTCTTAAGTGTGCCGGGGTGCAGTGCCACCCCTCTTCACACAGCATTCTTCTATCGCACGTCACTGTATTTTGGTCTGTGGAATTGAAACGTGTATATTTTTTACTAGATGCCATCAAACTATATTCAGGACAGTGGAAATTAAAATGTCCTGTGGTGCCTCTCCTGCTCCCAGGCGCCCGGTTTGACATCCTGCTCCTCCTAAGGAAAAAAAAAATCTCACGATTAATACTGGATGGGATTATTTGTAATCGGGAGAACAAGAACTCTTCAGAAAATTTGCACTCTTTATTGCCTGTTAGCTAATAACTTTCTGTTTTGGGTGACATAATATTAAATATAGGATACCTAAAACCAGTAAAGACAAGAGACAAGCAATACAGTACACATTTCTTCAATCCTTAGCTCCTAGCGTTGTTTTCTTTCTAATCTTGCTACAGCTTTACATGGCGTGCTTTCCTTTCTGTGACAGAATCTATTACGTCATCAAAGTTCGTCAAACGTTTTCCTACATGAAAAATTGAAATATCATTGTCTGCTGTTAATACAAATAGTACCCAATACTGGTGTGGTTTCTCGATCTGATTATGTCTATTTTGTCGCTGTCTGCTCGATAAAACAAAACAGGCGTTTCTAACACTGCAGAAATTGTAACACACACCAAATAAACGAGACTGTTTTGGCACAAATTGTCATTTTTATATAACACGACAGAATATAATTCATGAAGATCAACATAAAATGCCTATTACGCCTACTACAAGGAAAGAGCTTTATCTTAGAAAATAGTTTCACATTTCATTCATATGCTCCAGTTTCTCGAGCATGAGATCCAAAAGTAGTAATACGAGATTTTTAAATAAATTTGGAATCGTCATATTCTTCCCTAATTTGTGTGATGTCCCCGTTTCTTCTCCTTCCTCATTCTAACAATCAATCTTGTCACGACTAATTCCTGTCTTTGTCAAAACTTGTTCGCCGGTTAACTTCACTAACCCTGCCAGAATCACGGCTTTAGTTATCCCTGATTATTCTCCAGTTAGGCATTGTTATGTTTGTACAAGCCATTTTCCGTGCTACTTCCAGAATAGAATGTAAGAGGCTGCTAGACGGGGACTGTACAACGGGCCCTTACTAGTGTAGCTATCTGGCCAAAAATTTTCTGACAACATTTCATTTTCCTGGATACACCGAGAAGATAATACGTAATCTTTCTTACCTGTTCTTGTTAGTCATTTATTTCCACTCTGGTGGCCTGAACCTATGGATTTCCCTAGTAATTATAACAAAGCTGACCATTCGCAAACCCAAACAACATAATCAGACAGCGATCGGCGTTCACTCGTTCGACTTTACTCCGCTCAGCTTGTATATCCCGGTCCCCTTTAGCCTGCAGGAAAATTTATTTCTAAATGCGACGAGGATTCCCCTAACAGACACATCACATACACTATGCACGCAATCAAAAATCAACTTATGATTTTTTTTCCCATGGGACCAAACTGCTGATGTAATCGGTCCCTAGGCTTACACACTACTTAATCGACCTCACACTAACTTACGCTAAGGACAACACACACACTCATGCCCGAGGGAGGATTCGAACCTCCGACGAGGGGAGCCGCGCAAACCGTGACAAGTCGCCCCGGACTGCACGGCTACCCTGTGCGGCTTATGATTCATTCAGAAATCAACTTACAGAGTGTGTTCAAAAACCAACAGGGATGTGCATCAAAATCATTTGAGTAATCAATAGACTAACGTGCACTGGATGCTAGGTGCTTTGTGAAACAAGGTTTTTTTGTCCTCAAGAATATGAATTTGCCCCCCCCCCCCCCCCCCCTCATAGATCAGGGCCCGCTGCGCATGCGTAAATCTGGCAACTTGGGCGCGGCAGTAAAATTTTTCCCGGTCGCCTCTAGCTGTTTGCTGTGACTGCTTACACAGCCAATAGCCCTGTTTCTGTAGCCAAAAACGGGAGAAGGTACTACACATATGCCGCTCAACTGCGCATGCGCATGAGCTCACTCTTAACTGCTGAAACGAGTCTAATGCACACAGTTGTGACGTCACGCTCATCGGAGGCAATTTGTTGTTATGAAGCATTGCATAGTCTTCCTAAAGCCATTGACACATTTTGCTGTTGGCAAACGCTTGTATGAGCATTGTGTTTTTATGTTGTATATGGAACATTTCCTTTGCAATTTATGTTTTAATTTCATTTTTTTTTATTTCTTTTTTTTTTTTCCTCGTCCATGTTTTATTGTTGCAGGATTATTCTGCAGTAGCGAGATTCAGTAATATTCTTTATTAGAGTATCGATTCTTACCAGTCAAAATTACAAAAAAAATTTAACTGAAAACTAAAACAACAAAAAATTCCTAGAATTCTGAAAAATTCCTGGGTTTTCCTGGATCTCCCGGTTGTCCCAGGTCGTATACACCCTGTAATAGATCTGTTGCATCTTCCAAGTCTTCTGCCAATAAAATGCTGTCTTTGTTTTTCCTTCGCATTTCCTATGTGTTCTTTCCAATTTAAGTTATTTGTAATTATCATTCCTAGCTATTTAATTGAATTTACAGCCTTTAGATTTGATTCCTTTATTGTGTAACTGAAGTTTAACAGATTCTTTACCATTCATGTGGATGACCTCACACTTATCATTATTTACGGTCAATTGCCAATTTTCACACCATGCAGGTATCTTATATAAATCGTTTTGCAATTGGTTTTAATATTATAATAACTTTACTAGTCAATAAATGATAGTATCATAAGCAAACAACCTGTGATGGCTGCTCAGATTGTCTCCTAAGTTGTTTATAAAGACATGAAGAAATCAGAGGGCCTATAACACTATCTTGGGGAATGCCAGAAGTCACTTCTGTTTTACAATGTTACTTATATTCCATCTCGATTGCAAAATGTTTATTCACATGACCGGTTTCGGATCCTCTACAACCATCTTCAGTTCTGCAACTTCGGTTACAGAAGTAACCCGTCCACACACAGCAACCTTCACATGCTGCGTCACATATATGATGCATTTCACAAGATTAAATGTTTTTTAAATCAGTATTGACTACGTCTCAATAGACTGTTCTCTTTGAGGTAATTTACAATGCTGGAACACAATGTAAGTTCCAAAATCCTGCTGCATACCACATCCACGAAATGAGCCTTTAATGCAGTGGATTACTCTTACTGCCTGTCTCGAATATTGGTGTGGCCGGTGCAACTTTCCAGTCTTTGAGAATGCATCACTTGCTGAGCAAGTGATTGTATACTTGTGTTAAGACTTGCTTTTATTAAACAATTTAAGTTCCTTCACTACTCTGGGGATATCTACTTCTTAGTTATTCATTTTGGCAGCAGTTCTTGATTCAAATTCTGGAATCTGTACTTTGTCTTCTTTGGTGAAGGAATTTCAGGTGGCTGTGTTTAACAACTCAGCTTTAGCAGCACTGACATCAATAGTATTTCCATTGCTATCACACAGAGAAAGCATTGATTGTGTCTTGCCGCTAGCATACTTTACATATGACCAGAATCTCTTTGGATTTGCTGCCAAGTTTTGAGACAAAGTTGTTATGTAAACTATTAAAAGCATCTCACATTGAAGTCTGTGCTACATTTCAAGCTCCCATAAAAGATGACCCATCGTGGAGATTTTGCGTTCATTTTAACTGGCATGGTATTTTCATTATTTCTGCAGCAGTGTTCTGACCTCCGCCTATTGTTTATTTATTTGGTATAAATCTCTCAATTACTTTCTATACTATTTCTTTCAATTCAAGCCCCATCTCATCTACACTTACACTGTTAATTTGGAAGGAGTGGAGATTGTCTCACAGGAAGGCAACAACTGAATTTTATCTGCTTTTTTGAATAGATGTATTTTTCATTTATTTTTGGTCGATGTAGGATTTATGTTATTTGGTTAGGCTACAGCAACTCTGTGTTCACTAATCCCTATATCCATTTTGATGCTCCTTATTAGCTCAGGATTATTTTCTGATAAGAGGTTGAGTGTGTTTTCACAACCGTTTACTATTCAAATGGGCTCATGACTAATTGCTCGAAATAATTTTCAGAGAATGCATTTTGCACAATTTCTAATGACATTAAATGCGTACCTCCAGATTTAAACATGTATTTTGATTGACATATTGAGGGTAAATTTAAGTCACCACCAACTACAATTGCACAAGTTGGTTATGTGTTTGAAATAAGACTAAAGTTTTCTTTGAGCCTTTCAGCAATTGTATCACCTGAGTTAGGAGGTTAGGAAAGGAACCAATTACTATTTTATTCCAGTTGCCAAGAATAACCTCTACCCATACTAACTCTCAAGAACTATGTACTTCAATTCTGTTACAACATAAACTACTTCTAACAAAAACAAGCATGCCACCAACAACTTTGTGAACACCAATAGGTTCTTCGTAAAAATTTCGGCCAAACTGACCTCCAGCTTTAATGAGCTGTGGGTGCCTATAATTATTTGAGCATCAGTGCTTTCTATTCGCGCCTGCAGTTCTGGTACTTTCCCAACATAGCTACGACATTTTACAAGTGATGGTTCTAGATCTTCGTTCTTCCTGTGTTCGACCTGCACCCTTGAGACAAATGATCTGATGAACAGCATGAGTAACAATCTGCAACTGTTTGCTAATGATGCTGTTCTGTCAGGAAGGTGACAAAGTATAGGATGACTTAGCAAAATTTCTAGCAGTTGTGATGAATGGCACCTTGTTACAAATTCAGGAAAATGTAAGTTAATGACGATGAGTAGGAAAAACAACCCCATAATGTTCAAATACAGTATTGGTAGTGTGCTGTTTGATACAGCTATGTTGTTAAATATCTAGGCATAATGCTGCAACAAGAATGAATTGCAATGAACATGTAATGATGTCGACAGGGAAGGCGGAAGGCAAATGGTCAACTTCAGATTATTGGGAGAATTTTGGGACAGAGTGGTTCATCTGTAAAGGAGGCTGCATACAGAATACCAGTGCAAGTCGTTCTTAAGTACTGCTTGAGTGTTTGCAATCCCCACCAGGTCGAATTAAAGGAAGACATCAAATGAATTCAGAGGCTCAGTCAACACACAAGAATCAGAGAGATGCTCATGAATTGTAATCCCTGGAGGGAAGGCAATGTTCTTTTCATGAAATACTATTGGGAAAATTTATATATCTGGCATTTGAAGCTAACCAGAGAATCGCCAACATACATTCTGAGTCAGCCCCATGAGCCATGGACCTTGCCGTTGGTGGGGAGGCTTGCGTGCCTCAACGATACAGATAGCCGTACCGTAGGTGCAACCACAACGGAGTGGTATCTGTTGAGAGGCCAGACAAATGTGTGGTTCCTGAAGAGGGGCAGCAGCCTTTTCAGTAGTTGCAGGGGCAACAGTCTGGATGATTGACTGATCTGGCCCTGTAACACTAACCAAAACGGCCTTGCTGTTTTGGTACTGCGAACGGCTGAAATCATGGGGAAACTACAGCCATAGTTTTTCCCGAGGGCATGCAGCTTTACTGTATGATTAAATCATGATGGTGTCCTCTTGGGTAAAATATTCCGGAGGTAAAATAGTCCCCCATTCGGATCTCCGGGCAGGGACTACTCAAGAGGACATCGTTGTCAGGAGAAAGAAAACTGGCGTTCTACGGATCGGAGTGTGGAATGTCAGATCCCTTAATCGGGCAGGTACGTTAGAAAATTTTAAAAAGGGAAATGGATAGGTTAAAGTTAGATATAGTGGGAATTAGTGAAGTTCGGTGGCAGGAGAAACAAGACTTCTGGTCAGGTGAATACAGGGTTATAAATACAAAATCAAATAGGGGTAATGCAGGAGTAGGTTTAATAATGAATAAAAAAATAGGAGTGCGGGTAAGCTACTACAAACAGCATAGTGAATGCATTATTGTGGCCAAGATAGACACGAAGCCCACGCCTACTACAGTAGTACAAGTTTATATGCCAACTAGCTCTGCAGATGATGAAGAAATTGGTAAAATGTATGATGAGATAAAAGAAATTATTCAGGTAGTGAAGGGAGATGAAAATTTAATCATCATGGGTGACTGGAATTCGACAGTAGGAAAAGGATGAGATGGAAACTTAGTAGGTGAATACGGATTGGGGCTAAGAAATGAAAGAGGAAGCCGCCTGGTAGAATTTTGCACAGAGCATAACTTAATCATAGCTAACACTTGGTTCAAGAATCGTGAAAGAAGGTTGTATACATGGAAGAACCCTGGAGCTACTAGGTTATGAACTGCAGATTAAAACTGAAGAAACTGCAAAAAGGTGGGAATTTAAGGAGATGCGACCTGGATAAACTGAAAGAACCAGAGGTTGTACAGAGTTTCAGGGAGAGCGTAAGGGAACAATTGACAGGAATGGGGGAAAGAAATGCAAAAAGGAATACACACGTCTCAAAAATGGGATCGACAGGAAGTGCAAAATGGCTAAGCAGGGATGGCTAGAGGACAAATGTAAGGATGTAGAGGCTTTTCTCATGAGGGGTAAGATAGATACTGCCTACAGGAAAGTTAAAGAGACCTTTGGAGAAAAGAGAGCCACTTGTATGAATATCAAGAGCTCAGATGGAAACGCAGTTCTAAGCAAAGAAGGGAAAGCAGAAAGATGGAAGGAGTATATAGAGGGTCTATACAAAGGCGATGTTCTCAAGGACAATATTATGGAAATGGAAGAGGAGGTAGATGAAGATGAAATGGGAGATATGATACTGCGTGAAGAGTTTGACAGAGCACTGAAAGACCTAAGTCAAAACGAGGTCCCGAGAGTAGACAATATTCCATTAGAACTACTGACAGCCTTGGGAGAGCCAGTCCTGACAAAACTCTACCATCTGGTGAGCAAGATGTATGAGACAGGCGAAATTCCTTCAGACTTCAAGAAGAATACAATAATTCCAATCCTAAAGAAAGCAGGTGTTGACAGATATGAAAATTACCGAACCATCAGTTTAATAAGTCACAGCTGCAAAATACTAACGCGAATTCTTTACAGACAAATGAAAAAACTGGTAGAAGCCGACCTCGGGGAAGATCAGTTTGGATTCTGTAGAAATGTTGGAACACGTGAGGCAATACTGACCCTACGATTTATCTTAGAAGAAAGATTAAGGAAAGGCAAACCTACGTTTCTAGCATTTGTAGACTTAGAGAAAGCTTTTGACAATGTTGACTGGAATACTCTCTTTCAAATACTGAAAGTGGCAGGGGTAAAATACAGGGAGCGAAAGGCTATTTACAATTTGTACAGAAACCAGATGGCAGTTATAAGAGTCGATGGACATGAAAGGGAAGCAGTGGTTGGGATGGGAGTGAGACAGGGTTGTTGCCTCTCTCCGATGCTATTCAATCTGTATATTGAGCAAGAAATAAAGGAAACAAAAGAAAAGTTCAGAGCAGGTATTAAAATCCATGGAGAAGAAATAAAAAACTTTGAGGTTCGCCGATGACATTGTAATTCTATTAGAAACAGCAAAGGACTTGGAAGAGCAGCTGAACGGAATGGACAGTCTCTTGAAAGGAGGGTATAAGATGAACATCAACAAAAGCAAAACAAGGATAATGGAATGTAGTTGAATTAAGTCGAGTGATGCTGAGGGAATTAGATTAGGAAATGAGACACTTAAAGCAGTAAAGGAGTTTTGCTATTTGGGGAGCAAAATAACTGTGGATGGTCGAAGTAGAGAGGATATAAAACGTAGACTGGCAATGGCAAGGAAAGTGTTTCTGAAGAAGAGGAATTTGTTAACATCGAGTATTGATTTAAGTGTAAGGAAGTCGTTTCTGAAAGTATTGGTATGGAGTGTAGCCATGTATGGAAGTGAAACATGGACGATAAATAGTTTAGACACGAAGAGAATAGAAGCTTTCGAAATGTGGTACTACAGAAGAATGCTGAAGATAAGATGGGTAGATCACATAACTAATGAGGAGGTATTGAATAGAATTGGGGAGAAGAGGAGTTTGTGGCACAACTTGACTAGAAGAAGGGATTGGTTGGTAGGACATGTTCTGAGACATCGAGGAATCACCAATTTAGTATTGGAGGGCAGCGTGGAGGGTAAAAATCATAGAGGGAGACCAAGAAATGAATACACTAAGCAGATTCAGAAGGATGTAGGCTGCAGTAGGTACTGGGAGATGAAGAAGCTTGCACAGGATAGAGTAGCACGGAGAGTTGCATCAAACCAGTCTCAGGACTGAAGACCACAACAACAACATTTTGAGTAACAACCTCAAAGATAAGACTACAGAAATTAGGGCTCATATGGAGGCATATAGACAGTCAGTTTTACCTCACTCTATTTGCAAGTGTTAACAGGAAAGGAAACGGGTGAAAGTGGAACAAGGTACCCTTTGTCACGCATCATATGGTTGCTTGCGGAGTATGTACTCAGAAGCAAACGTAGATCACAAAGACTGGTTACTTTGGCAAGAGAGACCTGTTTAACAAAGTGGATAGGTGAAGAAAATGACCATTCACAGTATCAACATACAATATTAATGATCTTAGACAACAAATAATGTTTGTTCCTAGACCTATACATGTGTTTGATAAAAATTTCTCATTAAATGCTGCACAATAAACTGCAAATCACTGGTATCCGAATAATGGCAAGAAGGTTCTTCCAATTGTACTTACATGAGGGATATCATGTTACACAAATTGTACCCAAAGATGCTAACATTTTAAGAAGTACAGCTTTAGTCCAGTTATGGCAAAGTGTGGTGTGCCCCAAGAGCCATTTCTGGGGTCTGAATCATTCAAATTACATGTTGGAAGTATAAACACTGCACCCAATAGCAAGGTACCTAGTTATGAGAATGACAACTTTTGTTACTTGGGGTCCAATAACAATGAACTGGTACCACACAATTGTGGTGTATCAAGTGGCTTGAGAAATTACTTCGAAAGTAAATATTTCAAGTTTAAACTTTAGTAAAACAAATCAAATGTACTTTAATCCACTTTAAACAGAATCAACAACCTGATGTAGGTACTGACCATATTGGATAATACAACTGCCTTCATTGGGGGCAGGGAAAGAGCAGGGACAGAGGAGGGTTTGGCAGGGGGAGAGGGGGTGTTGGCAAGAAGGGAGAGAGAAGAGGGGTTGGCACAAAAAGAGTGGGGGGCAGAGGGAGAGAGGGGGTGGAGGGAAAGAGTGGGTGGGGAGGAAGAGGGGGCAGGGAGAAAGAGGGGGTGGGGGAAAGGGGGTGTAGGGAAAGAGGGTTGGGGGGAAAGAAGGGGTGGGGGAAAGAAGGAGCGGGGGGAAAGAGGGGGTGTAGGGAAAGAGGGGGCGGGTTGGAGAGGGGGTGGAGGGAGAGGTGATGGAGGGAGAGGGGGTGGAGGGAGAGGGGACACAGGGAGAGGGGGCGGAGGCAGAGGGAGAGAGGGGGTGGGAAGAGTGGGCAAAAGGGACAGGGCTGCAAGGAAAGAGAGGGGACAGGGAGAGAGGGGCAGAGGAAAAAAAGGCGAAGAGAGCGAGGGGCACAAGGACAAAGAGATGGGGCAGGGAGATGGAGAGGAGAGCAGGGAGACGGAGAGGGGGCACGGACACACAGAGGGGGCAGGGAAGGTAGACAGAGGGGGGGACGGCAGGGAGATAGAGGGAGGACAAGGGCACAGAGGAAGGACAGTGGCAGAGGGAGGGCGTGGGGCAGAGAGGGAGGACGGGGGGGCACAGAGGGATGACGGGGGGGGGGGGGGCAGAGAGGGATGACGGGGGGGGCAGAGAGGGAGGAAGGGGGGCAGAGAGGGAGGAAGGGGGGCAGAGAGGGAGGAAGGGGGGCAGAGAGGGGAGGACAGGGGGCAGGGCAGGGACACGCAGAGGGGGCAGGGCAGGGACATGCAGAGGGGGCAGGGTATGGACACACAGAGGGGGGGGGGGAGAGGACAGGGAGACAGAGGGAGGACGAGGGCAGAGAGGGTGGACAGTGGCAGAGGGAGGATGGTGGGCAGAGAGGGAGGATGGGGGGGCAGAGAGGGAGGACGGGGGCGGAGAGTGAGGACGGGGGCGGAGAGGGAGTATGGGGGCAGGGAGGGGCAGGGGCAGGGAGACGGTTGCAGGGGGAGAGAAAGGGGTAGGGGGAAAGAGGGTGGTAGGGGGAAAGAGGGTGGCAGGGGGAAAGAGGATGGCAGGGGAAAGAGGATGGCAGGGGAAAGAGGATGGCAGGGGGAAAGAGGGGTGCAGGGAGAGAGGGGGTAGGAGATAGAATTCTGTGTGTCCTTGGATGTAGTATCATCTAAAGGGATATTCAAAACAAGAGACAGTGATTATCATCTGACAAGGCATAACACAACAGGTGCAGACAACAGCCTATCACGTGGGGTGCCAGCGTGTGTAACAAACTTATGCAGTACTTAAAACGTTTACACGGAAGCTGCTATGAGGGGTATATTACTAATAAATTTTACTACAGCATTATTTGCTAACTACTACGGACCGTCCCTCAGACTGCTACGACTTGTCTCACATTTCCCACACTCCTGGGAAGTGATATGGACTCTTCTGTGTACCTTCCTATTGGAAGGAAAGCTACAAGTGACAGAACTCTTGCATTTTTGCTGCCATTTTTTCGTATTTATGGGCGTTGAGAGTTCTTACAGATGTGCCATAGAGTTTGTGTTGTTCAGTTGAACATTACTGTTTCTCCATGGCAGGGAAAGGTGCACCTTCTATACAATGTGTTTTTTGTAACACAATGTGGATGTTTGAGAATGTCTCACTGAATCCTCAGATGAAGATTTAGATGAAATGATAATAATCCTGACTTTGAGATCTTTAGTGACCATGACACTAGTTCAGAGCAGGAATCAAAGTAATGACAATGTACAGCTAATGACAAAGGAGAAGCTTACTTTTTTAGTAAGAACAAATGTTTTAGCTGGAGGAAACAGCAATCTCCAGCTAACATAAGAACACAGAAACACAACCTCATCTTGCAGATTCCTGAACTGTGACAGATGGTGAAAAGTCTCAGAGAAAACCCTGCTGTTTTGGAGGTATCGAAACTGTTCTTTATCCAACATATTCTAGATGAAATCAGTCTATGGACAAATCTAAAAATACCCAAGCTTAGAGCATAGAATGTAAATGATCACTTATCCAATCTGCAAGATGTTGATGTCATTGAATTGAAAGCACTAACTAGTCTGAAATAGCACATTCAGCCATTTTCAAATTGGGAAACAAATTGGTTTACAGCTTTTTTGGAACTGATGGGACAGGCAAAGATATTTTCAAATGCACTGTTAGTAAAGAAAGATTTGTGATTTTGTTATCTGCATTAGGATTCGATAACCCACATTACTGGGAGGAGACAAAGAAAGTATACTAGTCAGTGGCAATTTCACACATTTTTCTGTGTTTCATGGAAGACAGTCAACTTTGCTACTCTGTAGTTGCAACAGTCTGTGTTGATGAAATGCTTGTACATTTCCGTGGACGGTTTGTATTTAGAATGTATATGCCAAACAAGGCGGCAAAATATGGCTTCAAAATTCAGTGCTTGACTGATGCTAGTACAAATTACTTGTATATTGCGTACATTTATTCTAGAAAAGGGACACCCTTTCAAACTATGAAAAACATCATGGTGTTCTCACACTGTCTGTTCTTTCACTGGAAAAATCTATTTTCAACAAACATACAAATATTAGAGGTGACAAATGGTATTTGTAAGTAGAACTAGTCAATGAACTTTCGAAAAAAAGGCCTCAAACGGGTCGTTACACCAAAAAATAAATAAATGAATAAATAAATAAAGCGGAGATACTACAGCAATTTCTACCTAAAACGAAACAAGGTGTGAAGACAACTGTTTATGAGTTTACAGAAGGCATGACACTGATTTCCTCTGTGCCCAGGAAGACCAAAGCTGCGTTAATAATCTCTTCCATGTATCGTGCAGTAAAAAATGATCCCGAATCAGCAAAACCTGTGAGCATCATGTTTTACAACACGCCGAAATGTGGTGTGGACTCCTTCAAACAAAAGTTATCTTATTTATCAAGTCACCAGCTGAGGTGACCTTTGGCCATACTCTTTACATTAGCAGATGTTGAGTGTGGTGTGAATTCTTATGTGGTACATAAACCTCATCCAAACGAAGAAGTAATGACATGACTGATCTTCAAAGACTCTAGCAAGAGATCTTGCTGAGGCTCATATGAAGTGAAGACTTTCTACTGGACACTTGCCACCATAGTTGGGACAACACCAGATGAATATTTCGCATACAGGATGGGCCTCAGACACAGAAAGAACTGTTCAAAAAACCAAAAAGATGTGCCTTTTGCCCTCCTCATCTGAAGTGGAAAACAAGATTTCTGAATCAACAGTGTGGCAATTTGATTCATCTGGAGTGTTCTACGAAGGTCTTTGTGAAATGTGTACAGGTTGAAAGTGATTGAAGTAATATTCAGGGCCTCATAAGACTACATGGCCTCATAAGACTACATAAGTAGTTTGTACTCGTTCTTTCAAAAGTAATATGTGGCAAAGTTTCTCCCTGTATTGAATTAAGGAGTTTAACTAGCACTCTACACTGAAACAATGGGCAGTAAACTCAGAGCTGACTTGGCATACAATTTCTCATAAATGAAGTGTGTTTTTCCAACTAGTTCTGTTGTGAAACTGTAATATTATCTTTCTGATGATGCTCTGTGAGTGACCAGTAGAGCCAACTATCTACCGTTATTTTTGTAAAACACAAATTAAAAATATACTGCATATTTTGCAACGTGTTAAGTCTGGCATTGTTTAAAAACATTCAAATTTCAACGAAGTCTACTTCTCAGAAGTGTAATGAATGATAGGAAGTCATGAAAATATACAGGGTGAGCACAAAGTCTTGCCCTGATTATAAAAATTTATAACAGAATAACCAGTTGACATGAGTTACATTTGATGCCATTACATAGGTTAGTGTTAGTAGTTGTTGTGACCAATAGATGGCGCTAGTGCTCCACAACACCAACGTGGTCTGTTAGATCACGTTAGTTGCTGGCAAAATGGTGTCGAAGAAGGAGAAAGCGCAATGTGTGCTTTGGTTTCACAAAACAAAATCGCCCATCAGCATTCAACATAAATTTCGGGCTTCTTATGGACACAGCCCTCCTGATGTTAAATCAACAAAGCGGTGGTATGCAAAGTTTAACGAAACAGGCAGTGTTGAAGATCATCCTCGAAGTGGCAGGCCTCGTGTAAGTGATGCAACTGTTGGTCACGTTTGCAATCGTTTCAACGGAGTCCGTCTAAATCAACTCATCAAGCATCACGTGAACTTCAAATACTGCAAGCAAGTGTAGTGAAGATTCTTGATGAAAGACTTAGGTTTCATGCTTACAAAGTACAAATTGAGCAGGCCTTGCAACCAAATGACTTGCTGACACATGCTGAATTTGCAACTGATATTCTCAACAGGATCGATGGCGCTAACGATTACTTAAATCACATATGCTTTACCAATGAATCCACCTTTCATTTAAGTGGAATGGTGAATAGGCATAATGTCCATGTATGGGGTTCAGTCTCCACATGTTACTGAACAGTTACAGCGAAAAAGTGAATGTCTGGTGCAGCCTCATGCATAACAAGGTTTTTGGACCGTTTTTCATCGCAGAAAAATCCATTACCACTAACATTTACTTAGATGTTTTGCAACAGTTCATTGCCCCACAGTTATAAGTATATCTACCATGGATACTTTTCCACCAAGAAGGAGCACCCCCTCCTAATGGACTATGATAGTATGTGACTTCCTGGATGAAACATTTCCGGATCGGTGGATTGGAAGGAACAGTCCAACACCCTGGGCGACGTCCTCTCCGGACATTACGCCCCTTGACTTTTTTTTTTTTTTTTTTCTGGGGCTATATCAAGGACAGAGCCTTCGTCACACCTGTTGCTGATGTTGACGAACTGAAGGCTAGGATACAAGACGCTGTGGGTATTGTGACAGAACACGTTACGAAACGTCTGGCGGGAACTGGAATACCACCTCGATATTCCCCGAGCTACCAAGGAAGCAAACGTTGAGGTTTACTAATGTAAGTGGTCATTTAAAAAAAAAAAAAACACCACTAGCAACACTAACCTACGTAATGGCATCAAATGTAAATTATTATGTCAAACGGTTATTCTGTAATAAATTGTTATAATCAGGGCAAGACTCTGTGCTCACCCTCTATATTCAGCAAAACACCGGTTATGTATATAAAAAACAAAAAGGTGATCTGAGAGACCCCTCTGTTGTAACTGTGTTCCTGTGTTTTTCCAGTTAGTTCTGTTGAGACTCTGTAATATCCGTAGTAGTAGTTAAAGAATTCCTCTCAGAGGATTGTCTTTATTGCACCATATTATTTGTAAGAATGAAACATACTACGTTTCTGTAACTGTTCCCAAACAGTTACGAAATGAATTGCTGTACAATTGCATCCACAATAATAATAATAATAATAATTTTTTTTTTTGGGGGGGGGGGGGGGGGGGGGAATAAACAAATAGAAAAGCAATAGGGTATAGCAGCAATGAATTCAAACAGGCAAAATGTCCTGTCTCTGGAAAATAGATCAGTTATACCAAGATATTTTGGCATGCATAGCTCACGCTGTTTTGACAGGTATGTGTATTCGGAAAAAGGGAATAAGGGAATAGAAGGAAGACAGCTTGCAGTGACTAATGGGATACGAACCACGCAGTTTGATCACAGCACTGGATGACCTCAGTCTTGTCCAAATGGCCATAACAAACTACGTAGCCTTGTTCTGTGTTGGTCTGACACTAAATCACTTCAATGGGCACCAGCTCATTTGCATCAACAAGTTCATACTGTCCGCTCTGAACTGGACTGGTTTCACACATGCCATTGTCATGGCAACTATTTTCCAGAAATTATACACACTTAGCACTGTGAATCTCACATAATTATGTTTACGCTGAGTGGCAAAATGTAGTGTTTTAAGAGTAATTTCAATTTAAGTTGATCCATAAGTTTTACATACTATTGTAGTGACAACAGTGTGGCAACTATATTTTTGAATAGGATAACTAACAAAAACAATGTGATAGATAGTGGTAATCACAACTCCTATGTGCTGAAGGCAACTTGAATAGTAACCACTACCTCTAGGCTTTAAAGCCAGAGGTACCTTCAGGAGAGTCCACATACCATACCACAACAGAACAATGCCCAAGCACAAGTAGTGAAGCACGTACAAAACTTCTTCAAAAAGTGACAGGTGCCACTGCATCCCTAATTTGCATATTTACCTGATGCAATACATCGAACTTTGTGGTCAGCAAACTACAGGGTTATTACAAATCATTGAAGCGATTTCACAACTCTACAATAACTTTATTATTTGAGATATTTTGAAAATGCTTTGCACACACATACAAAAACTCAAAAAGTTTTTTTTAGGCATTCACAAACGTTCGATATGTGCCCCTTTAGTGATTCGGCAGACACCAAGCCAATAATCAAGCTACTCCCACACTCGGCGCAGCATGTCCCCATCAATGAGTTCGATAGCATCGTTGATGCGAGCTCGCAGTTCTGGCACGTTTCTTGGTAGAGGAGGTTTAAACACTGAATCTTTCACATAACCCCACAGAAAGAAATCGCATGGGGTTAAGTCGGGAGAGCGTGGAGGCCATGACATGAATTGCTGATCATCATATCCACCACGACCGATCCATCGGTTTTCCAATCTCCTGTTTAAGAAATGCCGAACATCATAATGGAAGTGCGGTGGAGCACCATCCTGTTGAAAGATGAAGTCGGCGCTGTCGGTCTCCAGTTGTGGCATGAGCCAATTTTCCGCGGGCTGCCCGCACGCGTTCAACCGTTTCTTCGCTCACTGCAGGCCGACCCGTTGATTTCCCCTTACAGAGGCATCCAGAAGCTTTAAACTGCGCATACCATCGCCGAATGGAGTTAGCAGTTGGTGGATCTTTGTTGAACTTCGTCCTGAAGTGTCATTGCACTGTTATGACTAACTGATGTGAGTGCATTACAAGCATGACATACGCTTTCTCGGCTCCTGTCACCATTTTGTCTCACTGCACTCTCGAGCGCTCTGACGGCAGAAACCTGAATTGCGGCTTCAGCCGAACAAAACTTTATGAGTTTTTCTACGTATCTGTAGTGTGTCGTGACCATATGTAATTGAATGGAGCGACAGTGAATTTATGAAATCGCTTCAATCATTTGTAATAGCCCTGTATTTTCTAACATCCTCCAACATCCACAATTGACATTTGATGAGCATGTGTACCTACTTCATTGAAGCCCTCAACTTCTTCCCAAAGTTTTAACTAGATATCACGGTTTTGCCCTTGCTAATAATACATTATGTCCAGTATCTATTTTATCCAAAAACATCAAGGTCCTGACAGCATTTTGCATGTACAAATGCACTTTACTTAAACCATTCTGCCTCACCAAGTTATAGTGCAATTTACTGCTCCCTTTCCTTATTTATAAATCCCAATTTTTATTGAGTACAAGAAAAGGGTATCTTAGCCTCATGCAAGCTCATGGCTACAGAATGTTTCAAACGTCATGTTTGTTGCTTGGGGAAGCAAGAAAGCGAAGACCAGAGTTTTAGTTTATGACTATGGTATCAGCAACCTATGTATAGTATTTTTTTATGTGCTATTCTTACTCTCTATACTTTAGTTCCATTAGTGCAATTGCACACAGGAACAAAATGCACAAGAAAGACAACAAAAGTAGGATTAGTGTTCCATCAATGGCAACATCATTAAACATGGGAGTGCCTGCAAGGCAAGAGCAAGGATGACTAAGGAAATATACAGTGTCTTTTTGAAGTATCTGAGTACACTGCCGTTTGCGAAGTGGGCAAGTTGGGAGAGCACTTGCCTGCGAAAGGCAAAGATCCCAAGTTCGAGTCTCGGTCCAGCACTCAGTTTTAATCTGCCAGGAAGTTTCATATCAGCACACACTCCGCTGCAGAGTGAAAATCTCATTCTGGAAACATCCCCCAGGCTGTGGCTAAGCCATGTCTCCACAATATCCTTTCTTTCAGGAGTGCTAGTTCTGCAAGGTTTGCAGGAGAGCTTCTGTAAAGTTTGGAAGGTAGGAGACGAGATACTGGCAGAAGTGAAGCTGTGAGGACCGGGCGTGAGTCGTGCTTCAGTAGCTCAGATGATAGAGCACTTGCCCACGAAAGGCAAAGGTCCCAAGTTCGAGTCTCGGTCCGGCACACAGTTTTAATCTGCCAGAAAGTTTCATATCAGCGCACACTCCGCTGCACAGTGAAAATCTCATTCTGGAAGTTTTTCATGACTTTTTAAAATTGTATAAAAAAATTAACATGGTTATTCATGAAGCCAATAAACTATATAACTGGCAGTTTATATTCTACTCCAGAAGTAAATATACAGCCTTGTCGCAGGTTACAATGATAAAACACGGTGTGCTGCCTGTCTACAATTTACCGAAGAATGGCGTTCTATAAATTCAGAAAACTGAACATATTTTGGTTTTCCATAATTAGTGAATATATTTTAATTCTCTTGATAGTTCCCAGCCACAGAAACAGGTTTTGTTACCATTTGATGTGAAAGCTGTAAACGAACAGAAAACAGCAAAATCATGACACACGAACACAGGTCCTGTGGAAACCACCGTCCACTACAACTCTGCACAGGTGCAAATCTGGCAGCTTGGGCGTGACAGAAAATTTTTTCCAGGTAGCATCCTGGCTGCTTGTTGCTACTCCTCATACATCTATCAGCCACACTTCAAGTAGCCAGAAGTGGGAGAAGGCACTGCTCACATGTGACTTCAGCCCTGCACAAGCATGTGAACCCGCTGGCAACTGCTCAAACAATCTTAATTTAAACAGTTGTTACGTCACACTCATCGAAAGGAGTTTGTTGTTTGTTGCATCATCATTGTCCTAAAGCCTTTGACACATTTTGGTGTCACCAGATGCTTGTTTGCACACTATGATTTGTTGTTGTAAATGGTCCATTTTCTTTGGAACTTCAGTTTTATTTTCATGTTTATGTTTTATTGCTGAAGTATTATTCTGCAGTAAAGGGCTACAGTAAAATTCTTTGTTAAAAAGCTAAAGGATAAAATTTTGTCAGATGATACAAACATTAGGGGTCACCTACCAGATCAAACAGTGAATGAATTTCAGCAGTAATATGGTTTAGCAATTAGAAATAATGTAAATAATATGCAGGAAATGAGGCAGGCTATATGGGCAACATATTTACACTGACCATCAACTGATAACAATCCTCTTCATTTTGCTTGTTCAGGTGATCCTACACCTATATCAACATGGTGCAAATACAAAAAATGCTTACATTACTGGAGTTCCTTATCAGCATAAAAATTCTATCACAGTGGCTGTTATGGAAAAAATTAAGCCCATATATAGAGACTTGAGCAAAAATTCAGCTTTGGTGTACATAGATGTTATGTTGCATTGTGAAGTTGATATCTGTGGGATGAATGATGGAAGATGACATATCACTGGATGGATGTCCATAGCTGATGATTTTCTCCATTTGTAATGTCACATATAATATAAATGTTCATAGCAAAAAGAGTAGGAAATGTCGTGTTATTGATAATGATGCAGTAAGCCACAATAAACGAGATGATCTAATTGAAAGAAGTCGTAAAAGGCAAATGTATTGACAACAACATTTTTCTGGCATCATAATGTGAAATATAGCAAGTGAACCGTTTTTCACCCATATAAGTTGTACTCTTATATTTCTGCCTAACCAAAACCTCAAAATCTTGATCTATTCATAATATATATATAAAAAGCGCTGGCAGGTCGATAGACACACAAACATACACCCAAAATTCAAGCTTTCGCAACAACGGATTGGAATGACTCCTCCTTCCCTCTTTCCTGATGAAGCAACCGTTTGTTGCAAAAGCTTGAATTTTGGGTGTATGTTTTTGTGTTTGTTTGTGTGTCTATCGACCTGCCATCGCTTTTGTTTGGTAAGTCTCATCATCTTTGTTTTTAGATATATTTTTCCTACATGGAATATATATATATATATATATATATATATATATATATATATATATATATAAAAATAGAAGGAAACATTCCACGTGGGAAAAATTATATAAGATGATTTGACTTACCAAATGAAAGTGCTGGCAGGTCGACAGACACACAAACAACCACAAACATACACACAAAATACAAGCTTTTGCAACAAACTGTTGCCTCATCAGGAAAGAGGGAAGGAGAGGGAAAGACGAAAGGAAGTGGGTTTTAAGGAAGAGGGTAAGGAGTCATTCCAATCCCGGGAGCGAAAAGACTTACCTCAGGGGGAAAAAAAGGACGGGTCTTTAAATATGTCTGCTTGTGTCTGTATATGTGTAGATGGATATGTGTGTGTGTGCGAGTGTATACCTGTCCTTTTTTCCCCCTAAGGTAAGTCTTTCTGCTCCCGGGATTGGAATGACTCCTTACCCTCTCCCTTAAAACCCACTTCCTTTCGTCTTTCCCTCTCCTTCCCTCTTTCCTGATGAGGCAACAGTTTGTTGCGAAAGCTTGAATTTTGTGTGTATGTTTGTGTTTGTTTGTGTGTCTATCGACCTGCCAGCGCTTTCGTTCGGTAAGTCACCTCATCTTTGTTTATATATATTGACTTACTAAATGAAAGTGCTGGCAGGTCGACAGACACACAAACAACCACAAACATACACACAAAATTCAAGCTTTCGCAACAAACTGTTGCCTCATCAGGAAAGAGGGAAGGAGAGGGAAAGACGAAAGGAAGTGGGTTTTAAGGGAGAGGGTAAGGAGTCATTCCAATCCCGGGAGCGGAAAGACTTACCTTAGGGGGAAAAAAGGACGGGTATACACTCGCGCACACACACACACACACACACACATCCATCCACCCATACAGACACAAGCAGACATATTTAAAGACCAAATATGTCTGCTTGTGTCTGTATGGGTGGATGGATGTGTGTGTGTGTGTGTGTGTGTGTGTGTGTGTGTGTGTGTGTGTGTGTGTGTGTATACCTGTCCTTTTTTCCCCCTAAGGTAAGTCTTTCTGCTCCCGGGATTGGAATGACTCCTTACCCTCTCCCTTAAAACCCAAATCCTTTTGTCTTTCCCTCTCCTTCCCTCTTTCCTGACGAAGCAACCGTTGGTTGCGAAAGCTAGAATTTTGTGTGTATGTTTGTGTGTCTGTCGACCTGCCAGCACTTTCATTTGGTAAGTCACATCATCTTATGAATTAATGAGGGAACAAATTAATGATATGAATTAATGATTATATATATGCTGTCTAGCTATATATTTGGAAATGGCGAAATTGTCATAAAAACCAGGGAAGTAATTTTAAGAAGAGAACTGGAAATATGGTTCCCGCTCATTTCGTCTGCAGCAATTTTAGCTTGTTCTTGGGTTCCTGCCTAACCACATACTCGAAAATTGTGACAACAATGAAAACAGAAAAGCAATTACAAAATCAGTATTGGAAATATGATGACTGATCATTTCACTTGTATTAACTGAAGCTATTGTCTTAGGTTTGCTGCCTAACCACGCACTCAAAAGTCGTGACCGTTGTAAAAAAATGAGAAAGAAATTTTAGGCAGGATTACAGAAAATACAGATGCTGCGCAATTCATTCAGAGTAATTTAAGCAGTGCTGTTAGGAATCCCACATAATCACATACTCAAAAATCTTTACACATACATAATAAACAACAAAGTGTTTTTCACAAACAAGACTACACCTAATAGCTTTATTCAGAATTGTAAACTTTAGAAACAACTTTAATGAACTTCGATGAATAAGCAAATCTCATGGCTCTATTTCCTCCTCCACATATATTCAAATAAGTAGAGTCAAACATATTTCTGCAATGGTTCGTCTCACGAAGTGACCTCTTTATGACCACCAATGTCCCTTCTATCATATCGGTACACACTGCGATTTCTGGGTCTTTGAAAGTTATTGTGTGACTGACTGCTAAGTGGACAAAAGCTTCATCAGAGAGCACTTGTAGGACTGAAAGTAATGGCAATTGTAACACCAGGCAATATATTAATTTCTCTCTCCACTGTACCAAGCAACCATCTGCCGGAGACAAGTTTACTACCTCGTCAGTATTACTACTTCCCAAACAGTGATTCATCAATTTCTACGACAGACTCAACATCTCCCAGCTTTTCCCCATTCTTTACATAGTCTACTACACAAACTTCATGGCAGGAGTTGGTCCAATCCATGACATTGCGATAGGACAAGTGCAGCTCTTTGTAACAGTAAATGTAGTACATTCTTTTATCCACAAACATGTCATTTTCAATATGTTTCCCATGCTCAGTCTACTTTCCTCAAACCAATTTTTTTGTTGAATGCTCATTCGATAAATGTGTAAAGTCTGCATGCATAACTGGTGCAGTCCATAACTTGTCTTTTTGAGCTGCAAGTATCACACTTCAAGAACATTTAGTGCAGAATCTTTCTTTGGCAATGAATCTGTGCTCCATGCACCATCTCATTGTTTCATCCTACAAACTGAAAACAACAATGTTGAAATACAAAACAATACAATCAAGAAATGTGATAATATTCCAATAAATGTAGGATCTAGAAAATTTTTATGACAGTCAGCAACCAACTTTATAATCAATAATACGAGATCTATAAGTTTCAAATTCTTTGCCTCAGTAACAAAACCGGAAATTATCAAATTGCTTCTTGGGCAAAAACAATATGAAACAAGAGGTAATCAAATAGCTTGTCATGCAGAAACAAAATGAAATCATAATTTGCACCAAAACAAACAATTAGAATCTCTGATTCTCACTGTCTATACCGCACATTATCACCCAATTGGCTACGAGCAACGGAAACAAAAACAAAATAAACTGCCAACTTCACATGAGCTAAGTACACTGTAACTTCATTTTAGCTGACCTGGGACATTCTTATCTTCACATGACCGACATTCTTATCTTCACATGACCAAAAAGAGACATTCCAACCTCACATAGACTTGTGTGCTTAAGAATGTATTTGTTGGGGTAAGGAGATTAATATGAAATTAATCCCAATTAAAAATGGCTCAAGGACACAAAATTCATAAATCCGAGGGGTATTGGGAAAGTATGGTCCAAATCACATAACTACTCAAATGTCGCACGAACACTGAAATGTGCATGCGCACCGACTTCTAGCATGCCTCGCTTATGAAATGACTCCATTTGCACTGATATTGTCATAGTGTGCCATTTACAGTGTCAGTTCAAAATGTCTAAAACAGCTGATCAGCCGGCCGACTGTGAAACATAGTCTGTGATTCAGTAATTGAAAGCCAGGAACATTGCAGCAAGAGATATTCATTGACACCTAAGTGATGTGTATGGTCCCAATGTGATGAGTGGCAGCAAAGTGTATAATTGGGTGAAAGTGATGTGAGAATGTCCATGATGAACTGGGATCATGGAGAACATTAGTGGTGTCAGCAGATTTGGTCAAAGCTGTGGACAAAAAGATTTGTGAAGACTGGCGACTCACAATTTCCACTTCAGCACAGAGTTTACAAATGTTGTTAGAATATCTTTGCACAAAATTGTTTCTGGAAAACTGCAATTTTGCAACTTGTGCACACGGGTTTCCAAGCTGCTTCCTGAGAAACACAAAATGGAAAGAATGGCTTTCGCTCTTGATTTTTGGACCATTAATATAAGAAAGTGATAATTTTTTTGAGAACATTCTCATTGGGAATGAGATGTGGGTTTCTAACATGACCCCAGAATCTAAACATCAGACAATGGAATGGTGTCAGGTGACATCAGCAGTAGTCAAGGTCAAGCAATCTCAACACGCAAGATTATGACAATCTTGTTTTTGGATGGACATACGAGTATTGTTAGTCAAGTTTCTGCAGCAAGGGACAACGATAAATGCAGCAGCACTTACTGCACTACCCTGATTAAACTCCGATGTGCATTACAGAATAATGCAGTATGTTCTTCTGACACCTGGAGTTTTGTTGCAGCACAGCAATGCCAGATCCTGTCCTTCCATTGACACCTAAAATTCGATCAGATCTTTTGGACGGGAACAGACTGTTCACACACCTTACAGTCCAGACTTGACACTAAGTGATTTTCACTTGCTCCACTACCCAAAGCATTTTCTTGGTGGCAAGTGCTCCACAACAGATAACGACATGAAAGAACTAGATATAGACTGGTGATCCTCACAGGCAGCAGCTGTCTATGACATAGGAATATAAAAGCTTGTAGAATGTTATGACAAATGTTTAAACATATATGGAAACTATGTAGGAAAATAGAGACATATGTAGGGTACTAAATAAAAAACTCTTTTTAAAAACCTCTGATGATTCATGTTCTATAGGAAATAGGACCTTACTTTCTGCATAACTGTTGTATTATGGTAACAAAAAAGAAACTCTGATTCTAGTTTGGTGAGATAACAATACATGCTGAAAAAAGCTGTCAAATTTTTTAAGTTTTTAGTAGAACACTTCCAGATAAAAAGGTACATAAAGTTATCAAATCTAATATTGGCAAGATATGATGTTCTGGGTCCCCTTAATTAAATTAAGTCTACTTTGTTGTCAATAAGAACTCCTCTCGATCGCCAGGAAACAATCGTCTTGGCCACGCACATATTATATGCCGAACAGTTTGTCACTCAGCATCACAATCACAGCTGGGCAATGTTGTTGATCCGATATGCAGGGTTAGACAGCAAGACTTCCACTATTTTGAGAGAATACCAGATTTTTTATACTGCAACACAACATTATGGAATACGCTGCAACAGTTAAAAAGCAGAAGTACTTAGTGTTAGAGCTGATGAACCCTATGTTGTATCACAGAGTTCTTGCAAGATTTATTCTGTGTCTTCATCTTAGTAGAAGTTCTCAGCTCCTTGCTGGTAATACTGTTGTAAATGTGGTAATTGGTGACTTCTTTTTTGGCAGCATCTAGCTGTAAACACTAATTATGGAAGTATTTGTCAACAATTTGTAGGCCTTTGGGAAAGACAGACACAGTAAAATGTTACTAATTTACAAGGCATTCCTTATGCAGTACGTGTACCCAGGAAATTCTAAACTAGTAACAACAATACTGGTGCCAGACAACCCAGTGCTCTCCTGGCATATATCACATCACCATATAAAAAGTCGATATGAATGAGTAGAACAATGGCCCTCTTAAGGAACATCTGTACAGCAAATTATAGTCTTCAGTGGTGAAAACATATCAGAAGATCAAATACAGTATTTTGATCTTTTTTCTGTCATCCACCATTTTGGTGCCAGCATGGTCACTGACCGACCGAGTTATTATTTCAATCTGCTTACTGACTTTACATATGACAAAAACTTCTTAGGATTATTATTATTATTATTATTATTACTACTATTATTCTTTTGTCGGGTTGGCAAAATTTTATTTTTGAGTTCACTGAAATGCTTCTCGTATTGCTCTTCTTTGA
Organism: Schistocerca serialis cubense; assembly: GCF_023864345.2. Classification (NCBI taxonomy): domain Eukaryota; kingdom Metazoa; phylum Arthropoda; class Insecta; order Orthoptera; family Acrididae; genus Schistocerca; species Schistocerca serialis. The sequence continues at coordinate 826,431,808 of NC_064638.1, forward strand.
CTGATTGGGATATTTCTCTGAGGTACCCTTTGTCTCTGGATACTGTAGAATGACAATATGCATAGGTCTAATGCTTTCTGTGCTGAGAGGATACGGTTGTGGCCTCTCTTGGTGGCTGCTTTATGTTTGTACCCTTGCCAGGAATTTATAGTCTTCTGGTGCTGGCACAGCAGCAAGGTCGTGGTTGGTGGAGGTATACAGAGTGGCAGGGACCACCTACTGTTGTCCAGCTGGCATCTTGGCTGCTTCCACATTAACCTTCAGCACAATGGTCATCTTCTGTATCAATTACTCAACCATGCTCATCCCAGATTCAAACACCTTCAAAAGTATCGTGACCAGGCTGCTGGTATCACCACTTCTCAGGGCATTGTCATAGTTGTTGGTGGGTGCTGAGTTATATAGAGGTCAGCAGCTGCAGTGCGGCCACTGTTGGCACCATCCATGATGTCGAAGTCTCGCCTGGCATTTTCTATGCAATGATGATGGAGACTACTGCCTGTTCCTCCTCCTTTCCTGTGTGAAGGTCACCCCACACTTCCAGCTCGTGTGGGTTGTCCATCTGCAGTTGCAGAGTAAGCTTTCTGGTGCATGCACACTCTCTTCTATGGTTTGGAGTGACCATGGCTGCTATATCTGCGGCCAGCATCTGTGGCAGTGCTTTACCAATGACTTCGTCCACCTGTCTCACACAGTGACATGCATTACAGTGCAGGTATCTATCTAACCACTTCTTTGCATTGCTGGCTTCTTGTTCCTGCCTGGGTTGCAGATGACAGTCAAGCGGGCTGCCTTCACCTTCTGTGGTGCCTTGTATGGTATTACATGTTGGCAAGATAGGCCTAACAGCTTTGAATTTCCTGCACCTGTAATAACTTGTCATATGCTTCCCTCCACAGTTCGCATATGTCAGCAAATCTTCTCTACGAGGTGTACATTGCGGGCCTGGATGGGTGCCAGCTCACATCACGCGGACATCATGCATCGAGAAGTGGGGTGCCACGTGCCCAGTGCACTGGCATTTGAATCATTGTGATGACCCTCGCCGTAACTTCAGTTTCTCCACGGTGACCATCTTATTAGCCACCAGGGTGACACAAAACAACTTCCAATTCTCGGGGTTATCTGTGCAATGGCCTGCAGGAGAGATCCATTGTTGCCTGTGCCTGAGGATTTTGTGTGCACCACAGTGCGCACACCGAACCCAAGGTCTTCAAAGCTCTTCTTTAAGGTGACCTGGCATTACTGTCCACAGGAAGACCTAACACAGCCTCGACCACCTGTCTAGATGCGTGGTGTGAATGTAAAAAGGGCCAAAAGTGTGTGGCTGCTTCACTCTTCATGCCACAGTATCTTTGTCATTGTGAAGGTTGACGTGCTCTAGGTCCTTTCCTGATAATTTTAGAATGATGTCAGATTTGACCCATTGTGAGAACTGTTGCAGGAAACAGTAGTAGTGTCTGTCACTTGAATGACAATCTGCGGTGGTCTCAGCTTCCGCTCAGCAGGCTATGGGCCAAGGGTATTGGAACCACGATCTCCATCTGCAGTGCCTGCTAGCGAGAGAGTGTCATCTTCATCAGCAAGAACTGCAAATTCGCTGCCAGTCACTGCACTGCAGCTCAATACAACTCTCTCCATCCAAGGGTGACTGTGTCCAACTTGCTTGACTGGTTACCAGTGTAGACAAGCCTCGCTTATAGACCAAAATTTTCGTCTTACATCCTTTGTTGGCTGGCAGAATGACATGTTTTTCAAAAGCCACATTAAAGGTCCCCTACCCCCAATTGGATAACTGCATTAGGTTAGTGGCACACAAGTTGCCAACATGCCATCCAATCGATAGATTTGTACTTGGCCATTCAGCCACACACAATTGTTATTATTGCTGCTGTGTCATTTACAGCACTCCAAAGCAAAAAGTGTGCTCTTTTAACAGGTTATTAGATGTAGCCTAGATGATATCTTCTCACATCTCCCATCCTTTCCTTATGCCATCTTCTCTTGGAGAAGCAGAATATTTGCTACAATCAGTTGAAATTTAAAACAGAGCTCCTGAAGCCTCTCATTTATTTATCAAAATTATTTTTCTCCAGCAGAATATGTTATTTCTTACTATAAACTTTCAGTTCCCTGTAACTATCAAATTTTCTTTGTCTTTCAAATATTTTATTAAATGCCCAAGTCTACTTCCCATCTTCACCTTTTCATATGGGCATGTAAAGTTAGTCGATTTGTCGTCTTTACATTCATTTCACTCTTCAAAAACATACTTCTGTTACTGCGTAGTTCATAGTTAACAACTGACTGTTATCCACCTTACCATTCATAAAAAAATCAGCAACTGCTGCACATGCCATTGCATTTTACCCTCATTTCACCTCGTTATGAATTTCTGTACTTCCATTTCACCTTCCTACTCTACATTTATTATAAAAATGGATACATGTATGTATGTTCCACATCTCCTCCTAAACCAATGGATTGATTTCAACTAAACTTGGTACAACATCAGTTACTATCTAGAAAGAAGAACTGAGGATAAGGAACACGTATCTCGTAAGGAGGTTGGAGGTGGTGGTGAAACCAAGGTGACGGATAGACAGAGAGAGGTGGTAGGAGAAAATGTATGGAGAGAAAGGAAGGAGGAGGTGGAAACACTGGGTGGGGAGGTGAAGGCGGGTAGACAGGGTGAGGAGGAGAAGGTGTAGAGAGAGAGAGAGAGAGAGAGAGAGAGAGAGAGAGAGAGGAGGGATTGGAGGTGGATAGAGAAGGGGCTGGAGGAGATGGACAGAGAAGCAGAGGCAAAGGTGGACATGGAAAAAGAGAGGGAGAGAAGATGGACAGAGAGAATGAGGAGATGTAGAAGACGGAGAGGGTAGTGAGCAGGTAGAGAGGGGAGAGGATGTGAGTAGGCAGGTGGAGAAGGGAGACGGTGTGAGTACGCAGGTGGAAAAGGTAAATGGTGTGAGTACGCAGGTGGAAAAGGGAAATGGTGTGGTACGCAGGTGGAAAAGGGAAATGGTGTGAGTATGCAGGTGGAGAAGGGAAATGGTGTGAGTAGGCAGATAGAGGATGTGAGTAGGCAGGTGGAGAAGGTAGAGGATGTGAGTAGGCAGGTGGAGAAGGTAGAGGATGTGAGTAGGCATGTGGAGAAGGGAGAGGGTATGAGTAGCCACGTGGGTGTGAGGAGACAGGTGGATGAGAAACATGGTGTGATTAACCATGTGGAAGAGGAAACAGAGAAATGCAAGGAGGAAGGTAGATTAATGGATTCCCCACTACCCCAGGGAATGGGGATGAGAAGGGGGTGATTAAAGTTGTTTTGATGTAATCTTTTTATATTTCTTTCCTGTATTTAGTTGACTTGGAATATTTTAAAAGTACGAATCACACTTTGTCTCTTATTTGTGCTGTACAGTGTGTCAACCAGGTCACATGAATGAGCACTGCAATGAGCCAGTGTTTATGTCTGCATGTTTTGGGACCAAATATTACACTACATGGCTAAAGGCCACAGGTAAATTTAAGTTCCTCCCTGGAGTCATACTGTGCAGAGATTCAGACATATATGTGTGCAATATGTAACGTACGTACACACACACACACACACACACACACACACACACACACACACACACCAAGATGACACTGTGCATTTGGTCTTCCTTTTTCCAGATGTGGCAGCCTGGGTGCATGATGAATTAATAAATGCCCAACACATTTATTAATTGCAGCATTTAGTACAATTCAGTGATGTACTGATGTCTACCTAAACACCTGCATTTATTAGGATTGGCATTGACTGACAGAGTTGTTGGATGTCCTGCTGAGGGATAACATGTCAAATTCTGTTCAATTGATGCGTTACATCCTCAAAATTACGAGCTGGTTGGAGGGCCCTGCCACAATGCTTCAAACATTCTCAACTGGGCTGAGATCAGGCGACCTTGCTTGCCGAGGAAGAGTTTGGCAAGCACAAAGACTAGCAGTAAACTTTTGCTATGTGCAGGCGGGCATTACCTTGCTGAAATGTAAGCAGAGGATGGCTTGCCATGAAGTGCAACAAAACAAGGCATAGAATATTGTTGACATACCACTGTGCTGTAAGGATGCCACGAATGACAACCAAAGCAGTCTTGCTATGAAAAGAAATAGCATCCCAAACCACCACTCCTGGTTGTTGAGCTGTGTGGTGGATGACAGTCACGTTGGTATTCCAACGCTGTCTGGGAGTGTCACCAAACACATCACTGCTTGTCATCAGTGCTCAATTTTAAGTGGGACTCACCACTGAAGAGAATTTACTCCAGTCAATGAATTTCAGGCTAGAGATGTGTCTGGAGATGCCCCGAACATTGGTAGGATACAAACCTGACTGTCTCCAGCCGTACGACCCGACAACCCGGAGTGACAGACTGGGGTGCTATTTCTTTTCATGGGGAGCAGGACCCTTTAGTCATCATCTGCAGCACCCTTACACTAAAGCAGTATGTCAACGATATTCTGCACCTCATTTTTTTCCCCTTCATGGCAAGCAACCCTGGGCTTACACTTCAGCAAGATAATGCTCACACACACAGCAAGATAATGCTTACGCAGAAATACGGCGAGAGTTTCTACTGCTTGTCTTCACACTTGCCAAATCCTATCTTGGCCAGCAAGGTCACTAGATATAGTGTGTCTCTTCTAGACTGTCACATGCCATTTCTCTAGTATTTCTACAGAAGGTTTCAATTTTGTTTTGTAATATCTGAGTGGCACAACTGCAAACAAAGACTGCTATTAAGATGTTTCATACAACATCCCATGTCATCAGAAAATGTTCCGTTTTGGTTTCCCTTATAACCCAAATGTTGATTAAATCATGCTGTTCCAATTCACGTGCCCATTCGCAGGCAACTATGTGCCTGGGACACCAGTGGACAGGAATGGGCAAACAGCTGACACATGGGCAGTCTTGCAGCTGGGCCATAGTGTATGCAATTGTACTGCACTGGCTCAAGTGCATGTGGGCAAGTGTGACTAAGCAGCTTGTGCATGCACATAACATGCAGTAGGGCTGCCTGGTCTGTAGCCCACACTATCTACATCAGGCTGAAAACTTGGTAAGGAGCACCCTTAACCTACAGAGCAGTGTTGGAACAGCCTGGTCCAAACTGAATCCTTATGAGGTCAGCTGATACAGCAACATCAAACTAATGTGATCGGTTGTCAACAATGCAAGTGTCTGTTAACACCAACTAAAAAACCTGTATAATACCCAGTATTTCCAGCTATGACTGAATGTGGTTGCCATGTTGCACCAAACTTTCTTCACACTCTCATTTACAATTTTTGTGATGAGGCTTAAATGTCACTGTTGCACAGCTTGGCTACTATTCTTTCTAGCAGCAGGAACACCAACTTTTCATTGAGTTTTGTAGTCATTGCCAATAAATATTCATGACTGAATATCACATAAGACTGACCTAAGTTTGTTCTGTTGACTGGGTGCATCAAATTACAATTTTGAAATATTTTATTTACATTTAGTGCTAAAACACCTACAGAAGTACCACAGCAAAAATACCCAACAGCCCTTAGAAGTTACACGTATTATGTCTTTCGTGAAACTATTAATGTCTCATCTGAAAATAATAACAAAATGGAACTTACACAATCTTTTGTTCCAGATGAGTTATGTAGTTCCAAATCAGAAAGTTTTATCCCATCGAGGGCACTAAAGCTATTTGGGAAACTCAGTTGTGCACCGTTCATACCATTCTGGTACTGATCGTTCCAGTCAATTGCTGACAGACAGCTGCCATTGTAAAGAGAGTATAAGCTGGGCTCCCTGAAAGCAAACAAATGAAAAACTAATTTTAGGACATTCAAAATGTGATACAGATATGTGAATTGCTACCCAAGATTATCATAATGGTCAAACAAACTAAATGAAAACTGTTTTGACAGTCTGCACAAATAATCTAAACATTCCTGTGGAGCTGTCAGTGAAGTAAAATTAGATGACATAGATAATACAAGAGGTAGTAGAATTATGCGATACAGTGCAATTTAAACTGTTATAAATGTAAAGCAGACACAAGACTGTTATGGTTTAAATACTTACATATTGCTAGAAACAAATTTAGGAATGAAGACAAATTTGTTTAGGTTCATTCTATGCATCTAAAGTGACACATACCCCAATGGTTAGTGTGCCCACTGCTTCCCGCTATCTTGTCATTCGAAACTTTGAATATAATTACACCAAGTTTTTCAGGTATTTATGACAGTAGAACAATACTAAATAAAAAAGTCAAGCAGGAAACAGCAGTTTGATTACCAATGTTGCCAGACCTCATAAACATCACATAAATTACATGTGCGAACCATAGCTGTCATTGCAAATCAGCAGTGCTTAAAGCCCTGTATATATAGGAAGTAGCAACAACCTTTTACCTGTAGATAGCCGACACTGCATCCTGCTGTTGGGCAGTTGAATCTCATGTGGTACTCAGCTGCCATTTTTGAGCTAATCGAATCAAGTACGTGTATTGCAGAAACGTACTGTTTCCTTAACTATGTAAATCTTTTGTGTAATACCACATGATTTTTTTAATTAACTAAAGAACTTAGTAATTTGCTTTTGTGGTATGGATCTGAAGACTAGATACAGCAATTTTGTATTTAAATTCCTGTGGTGCACCAAGCTCATATTTCTGTGCCTGGGGAAAATTTTAGTTAATTTGCATCTAATCATGTTTAATATAACATTTTTTATGCTTTCTTTTATATAATCATCAATAAACTGTAAAATTCTATCATTTCACCCAATAGTGCACTTATAAAATCATTTTACTTTACCAACAATTAGTGCTAATAAGCATCAATTGTGCCAGTGTAGTTACAGTGTAGGGCGCAGGTTACATGGGTTTCATATTTGATGATCTGCAGAGTGAGTGTGTGTGTGTGTGTGTGTGTGTGTGTGTGTGTGTGTGTGTGTATGTATGCATGCGCGCGCGCACGTGTGAGCACGCGAGACCTCATCCAATCCTATCCGCTTTTTTTATACAAGCTATTCAAGATCCCACAAGAGGAAATAAATGTGGAATGTCACAGTGTGTGGTTGCACACCATACGGAGAAAGGACCGTTTCCATTATGAATCAGCTACACTTTGTGTGGTAAGAAACCACACCCATGTAAAATTGCTGTACAGTATAACCTTGTTAACATGAATTCGAAGGGACAGAAAAATCAAGAGTTTATGTTAAAAATTCATGTTAAGTACAAGTACTTACAACTTGCACTATTTTCTTAAGTTCAAGCATAGTTTGCTGACATTCACAGGAATGAAAGTATCATGTAATTTCACAACCAATTGTAACTATAGTGTCCATAAACCCAGCAGTGACAGCAGATGTTGAAGCAAATCATTCTAAACTGTCCTCTCTGTAAACATCTCTTGACAGGCAGATAGAATGATATCTACAGCTTCTTCCTCCTCTTCACTTTCTTTTGATGATCCTTCTTGTGCCACATTTCTTCTGATGACCCTTTTTGCACTTTGATCATAGCTTTTGTCACCTCAGGTTCCACAGAAGCACATACGGCAACACTGTCCATCTGCACTAATGAATTCCTCAAAACTAATCCCAGGGTTTGCAATGTCTTTCAGAACTGTCCATTCATCGGGTGAAGTGGCACTGTCTAACTCATGGACATCATCAGTGTTGCTATGTCTCCAGGCTCTGTTAAAGCACTTCTGTATCTGGTATGGCGACGCAGATCTGCACCAAGCAGATTTCAATTTGGGGTTGCAGAATTGTTTTCTGCAACACGAATTATAGCTCTTACAAGTTGCTTGTGATAAGCTCTCTTAATGAGAAAAATGATGCCTTGGTGCAAAGGCTGAAGGTGGCTTGTCACATTTGACAAAAAACTACACCCTTATGAAGGTTAGGTTCAGATCCTGTATACATTATGGGCATTACGTCTGTCCACTATAAGAAGAACATGTCTATTTTGGGCAACCATTCAACTGTTGAAACGAAGAAGCAACTTGCGAAATGATGTGCTGTCAATCCAAGTTTTTTACAGTGAAAGTAGATGCAAGGTTAAGTGTCCACATATATGTTTTTAAAACAACGAGGCTTCTCGGACTTACTGATAACCCAGGAAAAAACTTCTCACTGTCATCCACATTACAAACAAGGGCAAGAGTTACACACTGCTCTTTGCTCCACTGTGACACTTATTACCTTTTATACCCAAGGCACGGTTTGGAAAAAGTATTTTCAATTATAATGGACATGTAACATAAGGCAAGCTTTCCCCTCACTTGTTCAAATTCATGCAACCAACTGTTCGAACTTTCTTCATAAACTTTATTTGCTTCATCACAAATTTGTATAGATGAAACTGAATGTCTGTTTTGGAACCGATGTATCCAACCAGCAGAACAACTGAAGTCTTTGATGCCTATATTTTTGGCATCATCACAAATTTGTATAGATGAAACTGAATGTCTGTTTTGGAACCGATGTAGCCAACCAGCAGAACAACTGAAGTCTTTGATGCCTATATTTTTGGCAATCTAATTTATTTTTGATTTAATCAAAGGGCCATTTAAAGGTATGTTTGATGCATGCATATGATTGACCCATTCAACCACTAACATCTTAATGTCTTCACGCTTAGTGCTAGTCATTTGGATTTGTTTCCAGAGCCTATTTGGGAATTCCAAACTGATCTGCCATTGCTATTTTCTTTGTACCATGGTCCACTTCACCTAGAATTGTAAGCTTTGCCTCTACATTTAGAGCTATCTGTTTCCTCTTTGTCATGTTTTGCATGCTACCATTTGTCGATTTTTATTAAGTACTCTAACTCTATTTGGCTATGACTGGCATCAAACACATTTCTATATGTTAATGCACACATTATTGAATTTATTTAAGTATACCATAAACACTGATTGTTGAGGTGATATTGGCAGCTGCCAAACTACTCCACTGCCCACCTACTTTGGAAATGAATTAACAATGAATAGTTACCTTTGTAGAATCAACAGTGGGTAGTTTCTTTTTTAGTTATATTTCTTGGACTCATTTCTGAACTCTTAAAAAAATACTGTATCATCAGAAGTTTATGTTACAATGGAATTTAATTACGATTCGTGTTAACTGATAAAGATTCCCACAAGAACTAATGTATTCATACCGTGGCCAATATTTTTTTTCATGTTAACCATAATTTACTCTTAGGCAAGTTCACACCAACGAGGTTATATTGTACCTTATCAAAGAATTATATCACTTTCTTCCCGTGAGCTGACTTCTCTAATGTACACTACAGAAAGTTTAACTGTACCATACATTAAACTTTAATTTTTACCTTTTCTCATCCTCACTTTATAACCAATCATTTTGAAAAATAATCGTAAAAAAGGCTGGTGTTCGGAAGCTAAAACCAAATGATTTACCATCAATTTTCACTCACAGATCCTTAAAAGAGAAAAGGAAGTACGAATATACAAGATTATTTAGTGGGCACTTTAAATAAGGGTGTTGAGCCAGGTAATATTTAAATGTACGCAACAAGAAAGCGAACTCTTTTCTCACTTCCTCCAGTTTTAAGAAAGTCAAATGTAACACTGTAGAACAAAAAAATGATTTTTTTTCTCATATTTTCAGTAAATTAAATAGATGATTCACTTGACTTAGATGGTTCATCAGAGAGCAATGGAATAAACTTGCAAGCATCTGCTGAAAGCACTTTAAAATTGGAAATTGAAATTTTACAGTGGAAACTTCAATCCTCACAAATGAAACTGCACAATTCAATTGAGCAAAATGAAAGTATGTTTGCCTCCACGAAGCATTTTCTGAATGAAGATCAGTTAACAGTACTGGATAAGGAAACAATGAGGAGAACTAAATGATCATCAGAGACAGTAAGAGTTTTGCCTTTGGAAGCAGTGGCTACAATACAGTGAGAGAACTGGGACAACCACTGCCAAGTGAGTGCACGCAGCAAGGAAATCTGAAATTACTGCTTTTTTACATCAGCTATTTTTGATGATATGCACTGCACTTGCCCCCCTTCTAACAGCCGTGTACCGCAAGTCTCTAGAGGAACGGAGGGTTCCAAATGATTGGAAAAGAGCACAGATAGTCCCAGTCTTCAAGAAGGGTCGTCGAGCAGATGCGCAAAACTATAGACCTATATCTCTTACATCGATCTCTTGTAGAATTTTAGAACATGTTTTTTGCTCGCATATCATGTCATTTCTGGAAACCCAGAATCTACTATGTAGGAATCAACATGGATTCCGGAAACAGCGATCGTGTGAGACCCAACTTGCCTTATTTGTTCATGAGACCCAGAAAATATTAGATACAGGCTCCCAGGTAGATGCTATTTTTCTTGACTTCCGGAAGGCGTTCGATACAGTTCCGCACCGTCGCCTGATAAACAAAGTAAGAGCCTACGGAATATCAGACCAGCTGTGAGGCTGGATTGAAGAGTTTTTAGCAAACAGAACACAGCATGTTGTTATCAATGGAGAGACGTCTACAGACGTTAAAGTAACCTCTGGCGTGCCACAGGGGAGTGTTATGGAACCATTGCTTTTCACAATATATATAAATGACTTAGTAGATAGTGTCGGAAGTTCCATGCGGCTTTTCACGGATGATGCTGTAGTATACAGAGAAGTTGCAGCATTAGAAAATTGTAGCGAAATGCAGGAAGATCTGCAGCGGATAGGCACTTGGTGCAGGGAGTGGAAACTGACCCTTAACATAGACAAATGTAATGTATTGCGAATACATAGAAAGAAGGATCCTTTATTGTATGATTATATGATAGCGGAACAAACACTGGTAGCAGTTACTTCTGTAAAATATCTGGGAGTATGCGTACGGAACGATTTGAAGTGGAATGATCATATAAAATTAATTGTTGGTAAGGCGGGTACCATGTTGAGATTCATTGGGAGAGTGCTTAGAAAATGTAGTCCATCAACAAAGGAGGTGGCTTACAAAACACTCGTTCGACCTATACTTGAGTATTGCTCATCAGTGTGGGATCCGTACCAGATCGGTCTGACGGAGGAGATAGAGAAGATCCAAAGAAGAGCGGCGCGTTTCGTCACAGGGTTATTTGGTAAGCATGATAGCGTTACGAAGATGTTTTGCAAATTCAAGTGGCAGACTCCGCAAGAGAGGCGCTCTGCATCGTGGTGTAGCTTGCTGTCCAGGTTTCGAGAGGGTGCGTTTCTGGATGAGGTATCGAATATATTGCTTCCCCCTACTTATACCTCCCGAGGAGATCACGAATGTAAAATTAGAGAGATTAGAGCGCGCACGGAGGCTTTCAGACAGTCGTTCTTCCCGCGAACCATACGCGACTGGAACAGGAAAGGGAGGTAATGACAGTGGCACGTAAAGTGCCCTCCGCCACACACCGTTGGGTGGCTTGCGGAGTATCAATGTAGATGTAGATGTAGATGCACAGAAATTTAAGGTGCACACACTGAAGCCTCATGAAAAACATGCAGCTCATATGCTAGAAGTGATAGCAAAACACCAGTGTTACAAAATGATGTTTCAGCAAAAGTCGTCATTGGGCAGTCAACACTTCTTGGAGTTAATGGTTCATACGAACCCCATGCTTTCCATGTGCTGGTGTTCATGCTTGGTAGACTAAGCACCTGATGAAAGCAAGTTGTTGCATATCATTTCACAGAATAGTCTACTTCATCTGTGGCTCTCACGTCATTCTCTTGCGATCAAACCAAGAGGTGTGATGATATTGGTCTGAAAGCAAATGTGACTCTGTCTGATAAGTAAAGACAAAATCCTTATGATATGAATATGTCACTGTAACTGTGTGTGTGTGTGTGTGTGTGTGTGTGTGTGTGTGTGTGTGTGTAAAAACAATAACAACAACAATTGCCTAAGGAGGGATAATGTCTCTGTTATCTGGTTGGAGAACTATACAACAAATTAAAATGAGATATATGATTTGTTAGGAATGTGAGGGACAACTTTATGCAAGAGGATCAAACTGAGAAGACATCTGTATACTAACTAACCATATTGTATACATCAGAAGTAGTTTTCATTGTGCTGAAAGTGGCAGTAAACATTTATTGTGTGAATGAAAAACAACTTTGTTTCAAAAACGTATTAGACACTGACACTGTCATAGCACCAAAGAAGTTGGCTCACAATATATCACCCTGTTACTACACTGTAGACAAAAGTTTTCATATATTCATACAACTTGAATATATACACTTTTCAAGAACCATAACAGGGTTGTACCAAAATGTATTATGATTTTATTCCTACTTACATTGAAATTAAAAACAGTGTTTAAGAATTTTCTCTGGCAAAAAGATTACAAATTCCTTCACATTGCCATTTAATCATGCAAAACTGTATTGTTGTGGATATTTTAATATCACCTGTACTTTCACTTCTATCAAAAAGCAATTATAAACTCATTACAACGTAGTGGGCCTTCGGTGCTGTAAGGCAAACATGCCAGCCACTCGGCCTAAAAATGGTGGCCACCACAGAGTTGGTGCTACTTTCTTCAAACAGGGTTTTAGCATTGTAACAGTTGTCATTCCTGTCTGGGTCTCCTTCATCTGTATTTTTTGATGACTGACTGTACATGAAGCTTCAAAAGGGCAAAATCAAAGATGAAAAACAAACTAAATTGTGTGTGTATCCATATAAGTACACGAGACGTTCATTCCTTAATTATTTGGGATGAGCCTGAAATAATGCAGTACTTTATAAAACACAGTGTGCAGTTGAAATCATTGGACCAATTTGTAGGGATCTCACCACAATATTTCAAAGGGACAATTAAAAATCATGCAATTAACCAAAAATTTATTTTATTTATAGAAAGCAACAACTATACAGGGTGTTACAAAAAGGTACGGCCAAACTTTCAGGAAACATTCCTCACACACAAATCAAGAAAAGATGTTATGTGGGCATGTGTCCGGAAACGCTTAATTTCCATGTTAGAGCTCATTTTAGTTTCGTCTACCTGCGCTCAATGGAGCACGTTATCATGATTTCATACGGGATACTCTACCTGTGCTGCTAGAACGTGTACCCTTACAAGTACGACACAACATGTGGTTCATGCACGATGGAGCTCCTGCACATTTCAGTCGAAGTGTTCGTACGCTTCTCAACAACAGATTCGGTGACCGATAATTTGGTAGAGGCGGACCAATTCCATGGCTTCCACGCTCTCCTGACCTCAACCCTCTTGACTTTCATTTATGGGGGCATTTGAAAGCTCTTGTCTACGCAACCCCGGTACCAAATGTAGAAACTCTTCGTGCTCGTATTGTGGATGGCTGTGATACAATACGCCATTCTCCAGGGCTGCATCAGCGCATCAGGGATTCCATGCGACGGAGGGTGGAAGCATGTATCCTCGCTAACGGAGGACATTTTGAACATTTCCTGTAACAAAGTGTTTGAAGTCACGCTGGTAAGTACTGTTGCTGTGTGTTTCCATTCCATGATAAATGTGACTTGAAGAGAAGTAATAAAATGAGCTCTAACATGGAAAGTAAGCATTTCCGGACACATATCCACATAACATATTTTCTTTCTTTGTATGTGAGGAATGTTTTCTGAAAGTTTGGCCGTACCTTTTTGTAACACCTTGTATATTTCTTTAATCAATTTTTAAAGACAGTGTTTTCCAAGTGGTGGCCATTATTAATGGTATATTGTTTGAGCCTGCATTCTTTTGCAACAAAGACTTCATTGGTCCTTTACGTGCTCACTAATGAGAGGTCTCTCACCTGAAACATTATCAAGTTACAGGACTCAACAGTTTTTTGAGTGAGGACCATGTACAATATTTCACAACCACAGCATGAACAGTGAAAGGGAATTCATCCCACAGTCATGTTAACACTTCAGAGGTGCGAGAAAAGCTTCTGGACTAAACAACGCAACACACCAGGGAGCAATGAAAGGGTGAACATCAACCACACACTCACTGTTATTGGCTGGTACACAGTAGGGAAGTTCAGCATGTGATTTCTTTATTTATCTGGAAAAAAAGGGGCATGGGTAAAGACACTCACTCATATCACAACATGTTACAGAATTTTCTGCAATCCAAAACTGAATGCCCTTTGAGACAATTGTGTTTCAAACGCACAGGGTCACAACTATTATTGTCACCTATTAGTTGTCACAGCAATGTTACCATTTCATCTAATTGTCAGCATGATGATATAATGGCTGTACTTGTCACCACAGAATTAAATTTAAAAGAAGAATCAGAGATGGATGTCTGCTCCCAATGGCCCAGAAAGCCATGGCAAGGCTTCGGAAGTATATCACTACTTAATTTTCAAAAATGATTTAAAAAATCCACATGTATATAAGTTTTACAAATAAGAGGATGAGGTCCTTGTTTAATTTTATTGTTACCATGTCTGAAGCAGAGGAAGACATGGCTGACCATCACTGGCTCTAAGGTTGAGCAATATGCAAATTAAATTCAAATTTGTGTTAAGTGGCACAGTTAAAGAGGTGCCTTGACATAATATTCTACTTAATATGAAAAAAAAGTTTTGTTATGAAAATGAAGTTTGGTTATTTACAAGATTCTTCCAAGACACCATGTTGCAAAGAGCAGTCAGCAGCAGGAAAATCCAACACACAACTGCCTAGTAAGCAAAAGATATCAGGTTCTAATACCAGCCCGGCACACTTTTTGCTGATGATTCTGCATAAAGTCCCACTGCAGCTGACATCAATAGTTCCTTCCCTTTCTCCCCCATCCACCTTCAATTTACATAAAGCTTTAGTTATCAGCTCAAAAAATGAAACTTGGTGATGTGTTACGTTACTTTCTCTTCATATTCCCTCTTCTGTGTGATATGAATCCCAACAATTACTTGGCGAAGACCTTGGTTGGCTGTTCAGAAACTGTTCCAACTCTAAAATCGTCTCATTTTCATTTTGAAAATGCCTACTATGCAATCGTAATGCCTACTATGCAATCGTTTCTCCCTCTGAGGAAGGAGGAAGCAGTCACTGAATGCTATGTCAGGAGAATAAGAATGTGAGGCAAAATTTGATATCTCAAGGAGGTGCATGTGTCACTGTATCCTGTGCAGAATCACAAGTGGTGTTGCTGTGAAGCAAAAACACCCCCTTAGACAGCTCCCCATGATACTCTGTCTTAACAACTTCACATAACCTCATAAGATGATTTTGGTAACATGCTGCTATTACAGTTTGGCCCTTACGAGCAGAATACCTTAGCACCACATAATGACAGTCCCAAAAATCCCAGCATGAACTTGCCCAATGAATGTTGGGTCGTCATCTTTTTCAGCAGTTGTGAACCCATATATTTCCACTGCTTTCTTTCCTCCATTGTCTTGGGGTCACAGTAGTACTCCCAGCATTGTTTGGTGGTGACTTGGAGGCTATAAGTCACTGAATTGGCCTGATGCAGCTGCAACACTTTTGCTACTGCCTCAGATTTGTGGGCTTTGAGAATTGGTGTGACCTGTTGCAAAACACCGTAGGCAACAATGCTGGTACTAAAAACTTCCTCGCAGGTTAAGACTGTGTGCCAAACCAGGACTCAAACTCAAGTCAACACATATTCAGCTGCACAGTGAAAATCCATTCTGGAACCTTGGTAAGATGCAAGATGTCAAAAACTAATCCATGACAGTTTCACTTTTTCCACTTTTGCCTTGATTTAGATAAGCTAGTCTTTGACCACCTGGGTCTCTACTTCTCTTGAAATTCTCAGTTCTTCACAAAGAGATTGTCTGCCATTTCGTCCTTCAACATTCAAAGTTGTTTTAGTACAATGGAAGCGTCTTCACCACCTAACCACTGTTTCATATGATGGTGCATTGTTGCCAAACACTTCCACCAACTCAGTACACATTGTTGCAGTGTTGTTTCACTTAACCCTTAACCCGAAACATGGGTCTCTCAGACCCCTCGTTTATTTTAAATGTCGAGCATGGCAGCACTGCAAAAAAGCGCAGCTTCACTTTCCCAGTACCTTCGCCATAATACTTGCCGCATGTAAAGCAGTAGTCAACAATCAGTTTTATTTTGTCAGTGAAGACATACAGGGTATTGTTTAGAGTAGTGCGTGAAGTTGCATGCCTGAGATACCGCGTGTTTCGTATTACGTACAAGAATTTGGTAGGGCCGATAGAACTCATGTTTCTAATTCCAACATATTCTGCTTTCATTGGCTGTTATTTTATAATGTCGTCTTCTATGCATGAATTTATGTTATATTTCAAGAATAACAGGGATTGACTTTCTAACAAGAGTAACACATCTGCAACTAAACCAGATTTGGAAGCTTGGGTGCAAGTGCAGATACATGATTTAGATGAAGAGGAAAATGGGATTGATGATGACACATTTGACGATTCTGATGATGATCCAGATTTTGTGATGGGTGATAGTCAGCATGAAACAGTGATACTAGTGAAGAAAATGTTTTATTGGAAGAAGAGCCTGGAGCGATCTATACTACAGATAATACCTCACAGCAAACATAGTATATTTATGGTAAAAACAATTTCCAATGGGAATGTTCTGAGCCTGTTAGAACAAAAAGAACACCAGAGCACAGCATTCTGAGAGGAGGAATGCCTGCTCTAACAGGCAAAAGTCGAAGTTTGAGACAAAGTCCTACTACCTCAAATGTGGGAGAATTTATTTGATGATGACATGATAGGTAAATAGTTTTAGATACAAGCATGAAACTGAATACAACAATGGCAAAGTTGCAGGAAACAACTAATCCGTCCAATTACAGAGATACTGACAATGTTCAAATCAAAGCTTTCATAGGCCTTCTAATGATCACATCAATATTCAAATCGTCTCATGAAGATACGTTGTCTCTTTTCGAAAAGGATCTGACCAGTCGTCCTATATTTGTGGTGACAATGTTGGCAAAGCGCTTTGAAATACTTCTAAACAGCATGAGACTTGACGATGCGACTACCAGAGACAAAAGGCATAAGTCAGATTGCGCAGCTGCAATATCAAACATTTTTGAGAAATTCATTTTCAATTCTCAGCAATTATACTGTGTAAAAGGCAACATTACAGTGGACGAAATATTAATACCATTCAGGGGAAAATGTCCTTTCCATGTTTATATGCCTAGCAAACCAGCTAAATCCGGCATAAAAATTATATGCCTAGCAACCTCTGGAAGTGCTTACCACTTCAATACCTACATATATTCAGGGAAAGACAGTAATGGATGTGGCCTGACAGAAGACGAGAAAAAGCTTGCCAAACCAACTCAGGCTGTTTTACATTTGTGCAAACCAATAGAAGGAAGTAACAGAAATATTACCGCTGACAACTGGCTTACATCTATTGAACTCATTCGTGAGCTGAGAGAGGACTAATATATGTAGGAACAGTCAGAAAGAACAAATGCGAAATTCAACAAGTGTTTTTGGCTGATAAAAGTAGGCTAGTTGGGTCAGCGTTATATGGGTTCCCTGAGAATACAACACTGGTTTCATCTGTTCCCAAAAGAAACAAGGCAGTAACTCTTGTGCCTTCAATGCATCATTCCACTGAAAATGATACCATTAAAAATAAGCCAGAAATTATTTGTTACTACAATGCAACAAAATCTGGAGTAGATTTGCTCGACATGAAATGTGCCAATTATTCGTCAAACAGATGTATAAGGCGCTGGCCAACGGCAGTCTTTTACACACTTGTAAACATCAGTTACGCAAACAGTTTGATGTTACAGAGGAAACCCCACGCTAACTTCTTTCAAATTCACCAAAAGTCTGGCTATGGAGCTGATAGAGCCACATCTAAGAAGACGCCTGGAAATTCAAAATTTACCCAGAAATTTCGAGGAAATGATCCACAGAGTTTTCGGAGACACTCAGCAATCAAGTGGAGGTATACCAAGTGATAGAATGGACAAAAGGAAGACATGTATGAAGTGCCCTGCATTTTGCCTGGAATGCAGCAGAAAGATGAGTGTCGACTATGCAAAAGAGATGCGATTTTATATTTCAGTTAAGTTGATTATTATCTTTTTTTACATTTTCTGCAATATTTTATTTATATTTAGGAATATTTATCCATATTAAATTTACTCATAACATGAATTAACTATTTACTTGATTTCTATCAACTTATGTGGAGTTCTGTGATATAAAATATTTGGTGGTCTGAGAGACCACGTTTCTAGTTATGCACATTTCAGGGATGTTTCGGGTTAAGGGCTGTTTCGGGTTAAGGGCTAAAATGTAGAAAAATGCCTGCAGAACATTCATTTTAACAATGAGCTACATAATTTTGTTTGGTTCTTTCAGTGGAGTGCTACAGTACCGTGTACCAGGACTGCACATAGTTGCCTCCAAGCAAACAAAAAATAATTATGGGCAGCAAAATAGCTAATGCACCTGAAGTAAAGAGAACATAAAATATTGAGTTCTAAAAGCAGGAAAATATTCCCTGAAAAAGAGATATATGTTAACATCTAATACAAATTTGAGAACAGATATGAAAGGTATATCCCAGACATTATACACAAGTTAAACATGAACTCTAAGGGCAAGAGGAGAAATGTATCGTTATAGCCACATGCTCATGATTAGATGGATAGATTGAGGGAACTAATGAAGAATTAACGAATCAAGTTAACTGAGAAATGAGCTTTATGGCACAAATAGACTAAAAAAGGATAGGCCAACAGGATGCATTCTGAGGCATGCGGGAACCATTTGATAATGAAAGAAATAAGAGTGTTTGACTGCACGCATGTGGATTTGAATATAGTAGTAGCTTCAAAGAGATGTAAAGTGGAGTAGTTATCCAGATTTATAAAGACTTGCACAAAATAGGCTAGTATTTAGAGCAGTATGAAACAGTCAGTCCAATAACTTCCTGTTAATGTACTGTGATCAATTCCATGGTAACGCTTTTTTGCTGTGGCCACACATGCTATCTGACATCATTTCATTTATTGTCCTTCCAATGAGCTGCAGTGCAACTGTTTGCATTCCACTGGTGCTAAGGGTTACCCACAATGCATAAGGAAATGTTGCCCTAATGCCATTGCAAGGACGCATAATGAGTTGACATCATATGGCAATTCAAGTTCCAAGGAATCACAAGTGGAACAACAGTTCATCGTGCACCACTAATGTATTTCACTAATCATTTATATATATTTACCTCTTTTTATATGTGACAATACCAGAGAAGGAAAGTTGCTACTCACCATATGGTGGAAACGCTGAGTCGCGATAAGCACAACAAAAAGATTCACACAATTAAAGCTTTCAGCCACTAAGGCCTTTGTCAGCAGTAGACACACACACACACACACACACACACACACACACACACACACACACACACAACTTGCACACGTCTGTAGTCTCAGAGAGCTGAAACTACACTGCGAGCAGCAGCACTAGTGCATGATGGGAGTGGCGACTGGGTGGGGGTAAGGAGGAGGCTGGGGCGGGGAGGGGGAGAGATAGTATGGTGGGAGTGGCGGACAGTGAAGGGTTGCAGTTTAGACGGATGGCAGGAGAGAATGTGTGGAGGGGGGAGGGGGTAAGTAACGGAAAGGAGAGAAATAAAAAGAAATTAAAAGACTGGGTGTGGCGGTGAAATGACGGCTGTTTAGTGCTGGAATGGGAACAGGGAGGGGGCTGGATGGCTGAGGACAGTGACTAACAAAGGTTGAGGCCAGAATGGGTACAGGAACATAGGATGTATTGCAGGGAAAGTTCCCACCTGCGCAGTTCAGAAAAGCTGGTGTTGGTGGGAAGGATCCATATGGCACAGGCTGTAAAGCAGTCACTGAGATGAGGGATGTCATGTTTGGCAGCATTTTCAGCAACAGGGTGGTCCCCTTGTTTTTTGGCCACAGTTTGTCAGTGGCCGTTCATGTGGACAGACAGCTTGTTGGCTGTCATGCCTACATAGAATGCAGCACAGTGGTTGCAGCTTAGCTTGTAAATTGCTTGACTGGTTTCACAGGCAGCCCTGCCTTTGATGGGATAGGTGATGTGACCGGACTGGAGTAGGTGGTGGTAGGAGGATGTATGGGACAGGTCTTGCATCTAGGTCTATTACAGGGGTATGAGCCATGAAGTAAGGGATTGGGAGCAGGGTTGTGTAAGGATGGACGAGCTATATTGTGTAGGTTCGGTGGACGGCGGAATACCACGGTAGGAGGGTGGGAAGGATAGTGGGCAGGACATTACTCATTTCAGGGCACAACGAGAGGTAATCGAAATCCTGGCGGAGTATATAATTCAGTTGCTCCAGTCCCGGAGGCTTCTATTCTACGTCTATAATTATAGAACTGTAATTTTGTCATTTGTTTGTGCCACTGTTCATAGCTGTTAGTTCTCCATTGGACATATGAGACATGCAGGGCATGTCATTGTCTTCCCTCCTCCTACCCAACATGTGTGCAATATAAAACTGCCAGCTGGTTACTACTGATACATAAAGTGCAGCAGGACAACTGTACACTGTCCACACAACATATCACTTCTGACTTCTACAGTAATAACTTCAGATCATTACAGTCAACAATTGTGAAAAATTATGATATATAGAAATAATTGTCCAAAATAATTGAAAAACAGCAGCAATAGATGATTACAATCGCAAGGAGAAGTTAAACAATAATGACCAAAAACTGTGGCGATTATTGACAGAACCCAACTGCAGCATGGTATTAAATGCCTAGGTACAAAAAAAATTTATGAGAGGATAAATCGGCTGGGAAAAGAAGTGTGAGTTAAGAGGTTTACTCTCGCGTTTTTAACTGAAAGTGAAAATTCAGGCAGTCAGTAGTGAAGTTTTCATTTCTTCTGAACAGTCACCTACACAGTTCATTCATTAGCACCCTTTGATGACACATCATGAGGGTAGCAAGTAGCATATCCAAATACCTAGGTTTCTATCTACTTTTATAGTTTACTGCTTCTGTTAGTCTTCCTAGAATGAGCAGGATGTGTGCAGGCTGTGTATGGATGCAGGAGGAGCTGGCCACAATTCACGAATAGGTGAATGCACTTTTGGCTATGGTCAGCCACCTTCAGGCCGCTGTTTTGAGGTGTGGCGGTGGCGGAGAATCTGGTGTTTCACATGGAACATCACAGGTGTTGCTTGTTTTCCCATGGGCTTTTACTGCTGAGCCATCTCCTAGTGTACTTGATGTGGTTGATCTGGCTTCAGAGCAAGGTGAGTGGCAGGTGGCAACGCGTTTGCGTTACTAGAGGTGGAGGGCCAATGTGGAGGTTGGTTGTATGGCCTCACCTATTTGACCTGTGAGTGAAGAAGCAACTGTTCCTTCAGCAGGGTCTAAGCAGGCACACATGGACAAAAGTTTGCTAGTTATCAGATTTCCAATATTAGGCACACTATGGAGCCTCTTAGGATGACAGCATTCAGGGCAGGAAAGACCGCCAATGTGCACTTCATATGTCTGCCAGGAGGCCTTATCCAAGATGTGGAGGTAGCCCTGCCTGCGGCTACCGAGCGTGCAGTCATCCGCAAGTTGTGTCTCAATCAGCACTGATGATGCCTGTTGTATGGTTTCTGAGGCCATTCTCAGTTCACATACTGGCGGCTGGTGGAGGAAGTGAAAGCTTCTTAGCCTCACCCACAGGGTGCGAGCAGAGCTTGCAATTCGCAGTATTGTTTCCAGAGCTGATCACGGTCCTTTAGTTTGGTGGAGGGTTTCAACCACAGGCTTCATCAACTCTGGCACAGTCTTGGCTGCAGATTTATGGACCTGCATTACCAGGTGGGGATTTAAAGGACTTCCCTTGATTGGTCAGGGTTGTACTACACAAAGGAAGCAGCTATTCATGCAGTAGAGTACTTGTGGATTGTAAATGGAGTTGTTTTCAGCTAGGCAGTATTTTGAAGTATTCTGAAGCACACTCACAAACTGATATGCAGATAGTGAAGTTAGACCGAATTCAGAGTAAAGACACTTCGACTGTCAATATTTTATCAGTAAACTGCCAAAGTAACAGAGTTCTCAAATTAGACTGCCCTTGAGGAAATTTCTAGTGCTCAGATTATTCTTGGGACTGAGAGCTTGCTGAAACCCAAAGTAGAAAGCTCCGAGACGTTTAGCGACTCAAGGAATGTATACTGCAAAGACAAATTAGATGCCATAGGAGGTGGAGTGTACACTGCAGTTGACATAAATATTCTCTCTATTGAGGTCGAAGTTGAGTGTGACAGTGAAGTTATCTGATCGCATACAACTGATTTAGGTAGAATCAAGTTAATTGTTGGTTGTTTTTAGTGGTCACCTGATTCTATTGTGATAGTTCTAGACTCTTTCTAGACTCATTCAAAGGAAGTCTACAGTCTGTAGTGCATAAATACCCAGATCATACAATACTAGTTGGAGGCAACTTTAATCTACGGAATATAGACAGTCAGAATCTAAATGCAGCAGCCCATTACAAACAGTATTGTAAGGTGGTTAAAAATGTTATTAGGAAGGCAAAAAGTATGTGGTATGCCGATAGAATAGCTTATGGTCAGTCGTAAAGAAAGTGGCTGGTCTACAGAGACAGGTCGAGGATATAGAATCAGTGCGTAGTGGGAATGTCCGTGTTACTGATAAGTCGCATATATGTACAGTATTTAAAAATCACTTTCTGAATATAGCAGGTGAACTAAATAGAAACCTAGTCCCAGCAGGGAATCATATAGCGCTCTTAGAAAAAAGTGTTCCGAGACTGTTACCTGAAATGCTCCTCCATGATACTGACAAGAGGGAGATTGAGTTAATAATTAAATCACTAAAGACCAAGAACTCTCATGGAATGACGGGGTATCTAGTAGGATACTGAAGTATTGTTCTATGTATGTTAGCCCAGTACTTAGCCATATCTGTAACTTTTCCTTTAGGAGTGGTCGGTTTCCTGACCGATTAAAGTACTCGGTAGTGAAGCCACTTTATAAAAAGGGAGACAGGGATAATATTGACAATTATAGACCTATTTCTATGCCATCGGTGTTTGCTAAAGTTATCAAGAAGGTTGTATATACAAGGTTACTGGAGCATTTAAATTCACATAATTTGCTGTCAAATGTTCAGTTTGGTTTTAGAAATGGTTTAACAACTGAAAATGCTATATTCTCTTTTCTCTGTGAGGTTTTGGACGGATTAAATAAAAGGTTGCGAACGCTAGGAGTTTTCTTTGATTTAACAAAGGCTTTTGACTGTGTTGACCACAAAATATTACTGCAGAAGTTGGACCATTACGGAGTAAGAGGAGTAGCTTACAATTGGTTCACCTCTTACTTTAAGAACAGGAAGCAGAAGGCAATTCTCCGCAATATTGAGAGTGGTAGTGATGTTCAGTCCCAATGGGGCACTGTTAAGTGGGGCGTTCCCCAAGGGTCGGTGCTGGGGCCACTTCTGTTTCTTATTTGTATAAATCATTTGCCTTCTAGTATTATAGGTGATTCAAAAATATTTCTGTTTGCTGATGACACCAGCTTGGTAGTGAAGGCTCTTGTGTGTAATATTGAAACAGTATCAAATAATGTAGTTCATGAAATAAGTTCGTGGCTTGTGGAAAGTAATTTGATGTTAAATCACAGTAAGACTCAGTTTTTACAGTTTCTAACTCACAATTCAACAAGAACCGATATTTTGATCAGACAGAATGGCCAAATTATAAGCGAGACGGAACAGTTCAAGTTCCTAGGCGTTCGGATAGATAGTAAGCTGTTGTGGAAAGCCCATGTCCAGGATCTTGTTCAGAAACTAAATGCTGCTTTACTACCATTAGAACAGTATCTGAAATAAGTGACACTTCAACACGAAAAGTAGTCTACTTCGCATATTTTCATACGCTTATGTCGTATGGTATTATTTGTTGGGGTAATTCTTCTGATTCAAAAAGGGTATTTTTTGCTCAAAAACGGGCTGTTCGAGCTATATGTGGTGTAAGTTCGAGAACGTCTTGTCGACCCCTAGTCTATAGTCTGGGAATTATGACATTGCCCTCACAGTATATATTTTCTTCAATGTCGTTTCTTGTTTTCAATAATAGCCTATTCCCAAGAGTTAGCAGCTTTCACTCAGTTAATACTAGGCAGAAATCCAATCTGCATGTGGAATGCACTTCCTTGACTCTTCTGCAGAAAGGAGTGCAGTATTCTGCTGCATCCATTTTCAATAAGCTACCACAAGAACTCAAAAATCTTAGCAGTAGCCCAAACTCTTTTAAGTCTAAACTGAAGAGTTTCCTCATGGCTCACTCCTCCTATTCTGTCGAGCAGCTCCTGGAAGATCTAAAAAATTAAGCAAATTCCAGTGTTACATTGTTGATTTTCTTTATTTAAACTTACTTGTCACCTGAATATGTTTTTTATATTTCATTTTATCTGTTTCTAATATCATGTTATAATTTCATGTATTGACTTGTTCCATGACCATGGAGACTTCTCCTTAATTTGGTCCCACGGAACAATAAATAAATAAATAAAAATAATAAACGTCTATGGACTCATTGCGGGGGTAAATACAGAGTCTTGCGAAGCAATTTTGAAAGCATTTTACCAAAACTATCTTGAGTAGTTAGTTTGACGACCAACATGCAATGGAAATATCTTAAACCTGGTACATACAAACAGGATGGACCTTATCAACGGCTTCAGTATACAGACGGGGATTAGTGCTCCATACTGACTAAGGTTACAGATGTTAATAAATAAGTCAAGAAGACTGAGCAGATAAGTGGTTGTTAGCACCTCACACAGAAAATGAATTTACATCACTTAGCTCCATTAATATGGATGTAGAGGAAATTATAAATCATGGTCTGGAGAATTATGTGCCTGGAGTGGGTTAAAGACGGAAAAGATGCACCATGGTTTAACAAAGAAATTCAGAAAATGCTGAGGAAGTAAAGCACATTGCACTCTTGGTTCAAAAGAGAACACACAAATGACAGGCAAAGATATATTTGACAAGCCTACAATAATTACCACTTTCACACCTTTGCAAAACATATGGTCAAGAACCCAAGAAAATTCTGGCCCTATGTAAAATTGCTACATGGGTCTAAGGCTTCATCTGGTCACTTGTTGACCAGCCTACTGTGGCAGTTGAAGATATCAAAACGAAAGCCGAAATTTTAAATTTCTCATTCAAGAAATCAATCACCAGAATCCCTGACACAGAGAAACAAATGAGAGAGCTGGAAACAAATAAGTCACCGATGGGATCCCAAATCAGTTTTACAAAGAACGCTTTACAGCATTGACACCTTACTTAGTTTGTAATTATCGCAAATCTCTCATCCAGCACAAAGTCTCAAGCGACTGTAAAAAAGTGCAGGTGACTACTATATATAAGATGAGTAAAAGAACAGACCCATAAAATTACAAACCAGTATCCTTAATATCAGTTTTCTGAAGAATTCTTGAACATATTCTCAGTCTGAATACAATAAATTGCCTTGTGATTGAGAAACTTATGTCCACAAATCAGTACAGTTTTAGAAAACATCGTTCTTTTTAAACTCGTCTGACCTTTTTCTCACATGATATACAGTGAACTATTGAGGAAAGGCAACAGGCAGATTACATATTTCTAGATTTCTGAAAAGCATTTGACACGATCTCCCACTGCAGACTGTTAACGAAGGTGCGAGCATATGGAATAGATTCCCAGATATGTGAGTGGCTCGAAGTCTTCTTAAGTAATAGAACTCAGTATGTTGTCCTTCATGGCGAGTGTTCGCCTTGAGACACAGGTATTGTTGGGAGACCTCAGGGGAGTGCGATAGGACCACTATTGTTTTCTATATACATAAATGATCTGGTGGACATGGTGGGCAGCACTGTAGGAGGATACAAGATGACTTACACAACATTTCTAGTTGGTGTGATAAATGGCAGCTAACTCCAAATGTAGGAAAATGTAAGTTAATGTGGATGAGTAGGAAAAACAAACCAGTAATGTTCAGATACAGAGTTAGTAGTGTGCTGCTTGACATCGTCAAGTTGTTTAAATATCTGGGCATAATGCTGCAAAGCAGTATGAAAGGGGATGAGCATGTGAGGAATGTGGTAGGGAAGGTGAACGGTCGACTTTTTTATATTGGGAGAATTTTAGGAAACTGTGGCTGATCTGCAAAGGAGACTGTGTATAGAAAGCTAGTGCAACCTACTCTTGAGTACTGCTGTTTATTGGGAGAATTTTAGGAAACTGTGGGTAATCTGTAACACAGAATGTGTATAGAAAGCTAGTGCAACCTATTCTGCTGAAGTGTGAGATCCATACAAAGTCAAACTGTTACAGAGATAGTTCGGCAACTCAAATGGGAATCCATGGAGGGAAGGCGACATTCTTTTCGAGAAACACTACTGAAAAAATTTAGAGAACCGGCATTTGAAGATGACTGCACAACGATTCATTTGCCTCCAACATACACTGCTCATAAATTATGAAGGTAAGATACAAGAAATTAGTACTCACATGGAGGCATATAGACAGTCACCTTTCCCTCATTCTATTTGTGAACGGAACAGTAAAGGAAACGATCAGTAGTGGTACAGGGTACCCTCTGCCACACATCATATGATGGGTTCCGGAGTATGGATGTAGATGTAGAATCACTCTGAAAGTGGATGGTTGTCTATGACAGGTAGACTCTCTCTCAGGTTTTCTTAGTGTGATTGATTTTGGTCTGTTTTTGGGTATCCAGCCAGACTGTGGAATCATTCAAAAGCCTACCATTAAGCAGAGTAAATAATTTGTGATGATTGTCTCACAACAATTGATGATATAATGTATGTGCTGAACATTAGACAAGGTTCAGCATTTGATATCATTCGTTAATCTCTGAACTGTTGCAAAGTTTGTGTTCACTGGCGATCATATCAGCTGACAAACAAACACAATTAGCAACACTTGAAAATATCAAAAACACTTGTTGGAGATAAAGGAGAAGATATTCTCAGTTGCATAGTAACTGCTGATTCGGTGTAGGTCCAGCACAATGAACCACAGAGTAAGTGCCAGAGCATGGTGTGGAAACAAAAATCTTCAGCTACAGCAAATAAAGTCCAATAGCCAAGCTTCTGCCTGAGAGTTGATAATGATAGTGTTTTGAGATATGGATGATTCACTGCTGATTCATTACACTATTAATGGACACACAGTGAATAGTGACATTAATGCACGAGCTGAAACCCAAAAATAAGGAGGAGAAGGAAGGTTTCAAAAGGTGGGATTTTGCTTGAGGATAATGCATGCTGTCATACAGCTAGGAATACAGCTAGGAGAACAATCTAGTATATTCAAAACCTTAGTTTTGAGCTGTCAGAGGAGAGCACCCACTGTACAAGCCTGACCAAGCTGTAAGTGATTTTCACTTTTTGGTCCGATGAAGGAGCAATTGCATCATCTAAATTTTTTGTCAGATGATAATGCTGTGTAGCCAGTGCAAGATGGGATATTGCAATGTATCAAAGCTTCCTCCAGGACGGGATTAGGAAGCTTGTCAAGAGACGGACTGAGTGAACATAGATTAAGGGAGATTATGCACACAGATTTAAGGAGATTATGTAGAAATAGTGTTAATTGCATTGTTGGTTTCCCAAGAAAATTTCTTTCAAAAAATTCCTTTACTTTTCACATTCCCCTCATGTTACTGTTCATTTGAGAAAATCTTCTAAGGGGTCCCTTTTATTTTTTAAAGTGACTTAACTTAAATTGTTAAAACAACAGCAAGCTGACAATTCATCCTTAATGTAACGTTCTTCCAGTTCTGGTGTTCTCAATAGCTATAGCAATGTTCCTTCAAACTTCATTAGTTGCCCAATCAGTCTCCATGGCAGAAAAAGATTGTGGCAGCAGATGATGTTTCAACATGTTCATGAACAAGATAGTTTTCTCAGTGAGAATGAAAGTGCCATAGGTAAATAAAGTGTTGCTTTAGTATTCATGATAATTTGTTCTAGTAAACTCTGTTCTACATGGTAATGGAAAAAAAAACATCTCTGCCTTTTTACAGGCTTAGTAAACTACATTCAATGCAGGCTTTCATGCCCAATATTTGAATCATTTGTGATGTTTGATTCAGGGGCATTATGTCTGGTTCAAAGCACATTTATATGCGTAACATTTTGTCTTCCATTGTTGGAGACATCATCAGAGGCTATAATGACACCAAAAGCAGTTACAAGTTCATGTCCCAGCAAGCTCGCTGAGTTTGTTTTGAGATTATATCTGCTTTCAGAATCATTATTGCCTCTCATAATGTCTCCAGTATTGGAAGACGAAATTTTAGGCACAGAAATATCCCTTGTACTCGAGCTGATACCCATAAAAAATAAAAATACTAGACTAGACTACAGTTTGTGAGCCAGTGTTTCAACTAAATGACTTATGCAAGGAAGAGCCAATAGTTCAAATTTCTCTCTTTGTAGATAGTGGTAGTTTTATGTATGTATGTACGTACTTATGTATGTACAGCAATGGTGAACACATGGCATTACAAAACTGCTAAATATTTTTAAATTAAGTGTAATTTTATTTTCAATCACAGAATACTTTAAACACATAGAATACTGTGTGCTCGTATGTTTTCCTGGTGAGTACGCTGCTTCAAAGTATCTGGGACATGCAGCAAGAATGACTGACTGCTGTAGAATGAATTTTTGATGGCGTGATGTGCAATCATCACCATCAGGCTATTCCTGCTTACTGACATCCTGGACCACAGGGTGTAACATTATTAACGGTTGTCTCCCCCCTCCACTGACCCCTTGTACGGACCATGTGAAGTACACGCCGCATTGGTGGGAGTAGCTCACACTCCGGAGTCGAGTGTCAGCGCTCAGTCTGTACTCCACCTTTGGCATGTTCAGTGTTCAGTTTCCGCTGCATTTCGATAATCTTCAATGCTGGAGTCCACGCTTGAGTAATTTGAAATCCACTGTCGTTGTTCATGAGGTTTTCATGTAGCCAGATTTCAATAGCCTCCTTGTATACACTGCCCCAATAGTGGGGTGTGTTGTGCAGAATTTTTGTATTTCATTTTGTGGTTGGTTTCAAGGCAATGTTCAGCAGCTGCTGATTTCGTAAACCAGCAGGTTTGGCACTCCTTCTCTTTGTGACACGTGATAACAGACAAAAATGTGAACGTACTGGTCCGTGTGGGTTTTCTTCCAAGAGATGCTATGTTCCATCTGGTTTTCTCTGTACCAAAACATCCAAGAATGGCAGATGACTGTTTTGCTCCATCTCCATGGTGAACTGAATTTGGTTGGGGATAGAGTTCAGGTGTTGCAGCACAACATAAATCTCTCTTCCCTGTGAAGCCAAATGACACACATGTTGTCAACATATCTGTAAAACACTGTTGGTTTTAATGGTGCCGAGTCTAGTCTAGAGCTTTGTCCTCAACGTCTTCCATGTACATATTGGCCACCACAGGTGACAGAGCACTACCCATAAGCATGCCATCAATCTAGTCCTTAGTAATGTCCTTCAAAAAGAAAATATGTGGACATGATCACAAAACTGAATAATTTGGTAAATGATGGTCCAAAAACTGCTTTTCAGTAATTGAATGGACCTCCGATGTAAAGTGACAGCACCGAAACCAATCATGAGCTCAGAGATGGCGAATCTGAGTTTCCATAGACACTCCATGAACTGAGCACAGTTCTTGATGTGGTGGTCACGTTTGATAACCAACGAACTCAAACCTAAAGTCAACTGTTTCACAAGCTGGCACATTGGCACTCCTAGTACACTCACTATTGGTCTCAGAGGCGTGCTCTCTCTCTACACCTTCAGAAGCCCATAGAGCCTAGGTGATGCGGCAGCGAGCACATGGCCAAAGTTTTCTTCACTGCCTATTCTCTAAAAGTACTTTAGTGGAGTTCAATCATCTTGCGCTGCATCCAGATGGTTGGATCCGTTGTCATCATCTGGTATAAGTCTGGTCGCCAAGGAGTTTGTATATTTTCTCTTTGTATTCTGTGACTGTTTGTAAAACAATTATCCAATTATCTTCCCCTTATTTACTGGTAGGACGACAATGCCTGGATCATCACACAGAGAATGCAGCACCATCTGGAGGTGTTATGCCTCGGCGGCACATACCTGTCAAGTTTCCCGCTGTATCCCTCTGTCTACCAGATGGTAGAATGGAGGCACCTTGCTCCATTCCGCTGCCGATTTCTGAAACACATAGTGCTGCTGGTGCTGGGGTAAAGCTTAAGCCTTTCTCAAGGACACACAATGCAGCATCATAGATGAATTTCCCTGTAAGATCCATATTGGCTCATCTAGTCTCTCGTTTTGGCTGTTTTGATGCTGGTTGGCTGAATTCTGAAGAATATTTCTTAGGTGCATTTCATTGTGCCCACTCTCAGGTAATGGGGGTGAGCAAGGATGGCAATTCTAGATGGAGGGCAAACAGTTTGCGTACCATGGAGTCCAGCTGGCGGCATGTCTCTGATCTTCTTGGGCACTGGGCACTATAGATAAGCTGACTCTTCTAGTAATTCAATTCACTGCTTGTGCCTGGCTATGGGGTACAATCTAGGCGAAGGTCGGTACAAAGCGGATGTTGAGGAACCTCTTCAAAAAGGCAAGGGCACTAACAAGGCATTGTTTCTTGTATCGGAGCTTATCACGCTTCTAGACTTGATGCAGCATTCCCTCCCCATAGCGAAAACTAATGTGTGTTCATTGGTTTGCCCATGAAATATGCTGCTTGAAAGTCTCTCGGGCAAGCAGGTGGATTGACTGATCAGGGTAGAATGAATTTTCGATGGCCTAAGGTGCTACTGACTGACATCCCAGACTAGTGAGTGTGATACACCCAACGGTTGGCTTCCCTCTCCATTGACCCGCTGCATGGGTGGCACATCATGCTGGCCACGGTAGTGGGGTAGCTCGTGCTTGAGAGTCCGGAGGCAGCTCTCAGTCTACACTCCACCTTCGCCATGCTTGGTTTTCCACTTCCACTGCGTTTGAAGAATTTTCAGTGCCGGAGCCCGCGCTTGACTAATTTGAAATCCACTGACCTTGATGATAAGGTTCCTGTGCAGCTGTATTTCAATAGCCTCTATGTATGGCAACCTAGCTACAACGGTCTCCTCATGGTGAGAGGGCCGAGAGAAGGTCATTCATGCTGCTGAGAGAGGTTTAATTTCCTCGAGCTTATCTTCATGAAGGGGGGAGCAGTGGTGACGCCGAAGTGACTGCACCTGCTGACAGGCAGCAACACAAAGATCATCAGAGGGAATGGAAGAACTTGCAGGCCAAGTCACCAGAATGGCAGCTTTGGCAGGACCATCAGCAGCCTCATTTCCCATCAGACTGACGTTACCAGCAACCCACATAACATCACAGTGGTTCCAGCAAGAGCTGGACCCATTACACTGAGGAATGGGCAGTGTACAGCAAACAGAGGTCTGAATGGCACTGAGATGGTTGGAGCAGATGGCACAATTGAAAAGCCTGTCTCTCCAGATATACTTCATGGCCTGATTCATGGTGAAGAACTCTGCTATAAATACTGAGTACTGTTCTGGAAGCCGATACCGAAAACATCGGGGCCAATGACGAAGGCACACCCAACACTATGGTCAGTCTGACAGCCATCAGTGTACACAAATATATTATTGCGAAGTTCCATGCAAAGGCTGTGAAACTTACGGTGATAGAGCAACACTGGAGTAGTGTCCTTAGGAAGTGAATGAAGGCCAAGGCCACCACACAAAGCCAAGATGGTGATGGGTTCACACCCATCGGGAAAGTGGCAGGTAAGGGAACGTGGAGTGAAGTTGTTGGAGCAAGAGCCGATAGCGAACACCAGGAGGTAACAGAGAAGAGGGACAAACCACATACTGGCGACCAAAGGAATCATTGAAGAAGGAGGCACAGGATGGGTGGCTAGGCATGGCAGAAAAGCGGCATGCGTATCTGCTGAGGAGGAAAGTTATGGCGGTATGAGAGCAGTAGTTTGGCAGCTTCGGCATACAGACTCTCAACTAGTGTAAAAGGTGCCACTGGCAAAAAGGGTGCCACGATGTTGAATTGTATTGAGATGGCATAAGATTGACAGATGTGCAGATGCATAAACAAAACACCCATAGTCTTATTTTGAACGGACAAGGGACCGGTACTAATGGAGGAGGCTGATCCGATCTGCTCTCCAGGAAGTACCACTGAGGATACTTAGGAACCCCATACATCGGGCAGTCATGTAGGGCACATGGGAGGACCAAGAAAGTTTCCTATCAAGCATGAGCCCCAAAAATTTTGTAGTTTCAATGACCGGAAAAGCAACAGGCCCATGACGTAAAGACAGTGAAAGAAACCAACTGCACTGCCAGAAATTTGTACAAACAGTTTGGTCAGTGGAAAAGCAAAAACCATTATCCACGCTCCATGAGTAAAGGAAATCGAGACAATGCTGAAGATGCCACTCAAGGATACAAGTCCGTGGAGAACTGCAACAGATCATAAAATCGTCAATGAAAAGGAAGCCGGAGATGCGTGGCGGGAGAGACACCATAATAGGGTTAATGGCGATAGCAAAGAAGACGATACTCAGGACGAAACCCTGAGGCATACAGTTTTCTTGGGTAAAGGCGTTTGACAACGCAAAACCCACACAGACCTTAAAAACTTGGTCTTTTAAAAATTCATGAAGGAAACAGGGCATGCGTCCTCAGAAGCCCCACATGTAGAGAGTACAGAGGATACCAGTCCTCTAGTATGTGTTGTAGACTTTCTCCAGATTGAAAAACACTACCACAGTCTGGTATTTCCACCGAAAGCCATTCATGACATGGATTGAGAAAGTGGTAGATGGTCAACTGTAGAAGTAAATCCACACTGTACAGTGGTCATTAAACAGCAAGACTCAAGCCGCCATACCAGTCAGGTATGAACCATACATTCCATCACCTTGCAAATGCAGCTGGTGAGAGAAATGGGGCGATAAGTAGACGCAGGTATTTGTCCCTACCAGGCTTAGGTATGGGGTATGACTGTGGCTTCACACCAGTATCTGGGAAACGTGCCATCTGCCGCGATGCGATTGTATATATGATGGAGAAAGTGCTTGCCTGCAAGAGAAAGGTTCAGCAAAGTCTGGATATGAACATTGTCTGGCCCTTGGGCTGAAGATCAGGGTGAAGTGAGAGCATGATCTACCTCCTTCATAGTAAAGGCGGCATTGTGCCACTCACTATTCTGAGAAGAGAAGGGTACTGCCCGAGCCTCCTGCACTTGTTTCCAATGAAGGAAGACAAGGTGATAGTGGGAAGAGCTTGAAATCTCCACAAAATAGCAGCCCCACATGTTGAAGATAGCAATAGGGTCAACTATGACATCGCCTGCTACTGTCAAGGCCAGAAATTGCGGTATGGCCCTTGGTCCCACAGATCCGTCAGAGATTGGCCCACACGATGGAAGAGGAAGCGGAATTGTTAAAAGAACTAGTAATGAAATCCAGCTAGCTTTTTTGCTATCCCAAAGGACACGACAACACTGTGCACGCACCTGTTTATAACGAATGCAGTCTGCCACCGTAGGATGACCATTAAAACGCGGAAAGCACATCTCCGAGTGGGAACTGCATCACGGCACGGCTCAGTCCACCAAGGGACTGGGACACAGCGTGGTAAAGAAGAAGTGTGAGGAATGGAATGTTCTGCGGCAGTAAGAACAATGTTTGTAAGACATTCTACCTGGTCATCGCAACTGGGGAAATATGGTGCGTCGAAGGTCACCAGGGAGGAGTAAAGCCTCCAGTCGGCCTTAGAAACCTGCCACTTGGGTGTGCACATAGGTGGGGAAGGAGGCAGCAAATGGATAGCACATGGGAATGGTCACTTGAGTACATGTCAGAGAGAACAGACAACTAGAGACAATGGGCAGGCTGGGCAGTGCAGAAGGATAGGTCCGAATGGGAACCGGTTTCTGTGGAGTCTGAAACGAATGCGGGTGCTCCCGTGTTAAGGCAGATGCGGTTAAGTTGATGGAGAAGGTCAGCAAAGGGGGCACCTCTCTGACAGGATCTGGGAGAACTCCAAAGGGGATGGTACGCATTAAAGTCACTGAGCAGCAGAAAGGGGGAGGGAGTTGCCCAATAAGTTGGACGAAGTCTGCCTTGGTGACATCAAATGATGGAGGGATGTAAAAGATAAAAAGGGAAAAGGACAAGTTAGGAAGGAAATGGTGAACTGCAACAACTTGAAACTGAGTAGTCAGGGAGGTGAGTCAAGTGTCAATGTCATCCCAAATCAGCAGCATGACTCCCCCACAAGACAGAATGCTGTCCTCGGGGAAGAAATGCAGGAGCTCAGAGTGGCCGTGAGGACACAATTTTGTTTTCTTGAGGGAGAGAAAAAGCTGACACTGGGAAAGGCAGCCAGAAGTCCTCTCTGTTGGATCGAAGGCCGCGAATGTTACATTGGAGCTGCCACGGCAAGGAAAGAGGAGGAGGGGGAAAAATGATGGATTGTCACCTTGGCTGCTGCCAAGTGCCAGCCTTCAAAGACTAGCAGCCTTCAAAGACTAACTGCTACAAGGCACAGAGGCCAGAGGATCCTGCTCCACGAAATCTACGGAGGTGTAGGCATTCTCCCTCTGTTGGTCTGAGGAGTCCAGGGCAGAAAGACGGTTGGTGGTGCACACCAGCCAGGCGAGGGTATCATGTGGCGACACCATCGAAGAGGATCTCCTGAGTCAGTGAAGGAGAAGAGCATTTGCCTTTGTTTGACTTCTTGTAGCCTTTCCAGTTGGCAGAGGAAGACTCAGATGTTTATTGGCTAGAGGGATGTAGGGACCTTCATAGGAGTATTCCTTCCATCTTTGCAGCCTGCTGGTTGCATAAAAGGTGACTTCGCCCCAGAAGTGAAAGTTTTGTGGCTTGTTGCACAGCTGGAGGAGAAGATGGCGATGCTACCATAACACTGGGTGATTTTACACCTGTGGTATTGAATCTGAGGTCACATGTCTGCATAGCCATGTCCTTCGTGGAGCAAGATGCAGCAAGGAGTAATGTAAGTGACGGATGGTAGGGCGCAGGGTTTTCGACCAGGCAACAATTTGCCAGCGACCAGGTAATGCACTTTTTCCTTCATCTGGATCTCCTGGACCGACCGCTCATCGAGATACATGGGACAATCTCGGAAGGCAGCAGCATGGTCATCACTGCAGTTAATACAGTGGGAAGAGGCAGGCGGACAATCGCTCTTGTGAGCATCCCTACACAGGTTACATATTTGGCTGGGTGTCAACAAGACATTCAAATGTGGCTGTAACAATCACACTGGTAGCAGTGTATCAGGTTCGGAATATGCGGTCAGACTGGGATTTATTTATTTATTTATTTACACATCAAGTTCCATAGGACCAACTTGAGGAGCAAATCTCCAAGATCAGGGAACGTGTCAATACATGAAATTACAACATAAAAGTAATAACAGATAAAAATAAAATGTTTATGAACCCGAAAAAAGTCAATCCATAAGTTTAAGTAAATCAGCAACCTAACATAAGAATCAGCTTAATTTTTCAAGAAACTCCTCGACAGAATAGAAGGAGTGACCCATGAGGAAACTCTTCAGTTTCGATTTGAAAGTGCATCGATTACTGCTAAGATTTTTGAATTCTAGTGCTAGAATTACTGAAAATGGATGCAGCAGTATACTGCACATCTTCCTGCACAAGAGTTAAGGAAGTCTGATTCAAATGCAGGTTTGATTTCTGCCGAGTATTAACCAGTGAAATCTGCTTATTATTGGGAATAAGGTAATATTGTTAACAACAGGCGATAATAAGGAATATATATATTGAGAGTTCAATGTCAAAATACCCAGACTCATGAACAGGGGTCGACAAGACGTTCATGAACTTACACCACTTATTACCCAAACCGCCCATTTCTGAGTCAAAAATATCCTTTTACAATGGGAAGAGTTACCCCAAAATATAGTACCATACGACATAAGCGAATGAAAATAAGCAAAGTAGACTAATTTTCATGTTGAATTATCACTCACTTCAGATACTGTTCGAACAGTAAAAATGGCAGCAGTAAGTCTTTGAACAAGATCCTGATCATGGGCTTTCCACGACAGTTTACTATCTATCAGAACATCTAGAAACTTGAACTGTTCAGTTTCACTAATCATATGACGTATCTATCAAAACACCTAGAAACTTGAACTGTTCAGTTTCACTAATCATATGCCCATTCTTTGAAGTAAAACATCACGTTTCATTAAACTGTGTGTTAGAAACTGTAAGAACTGAATCTTATTGTGATTTAGTGTTAGTTTATTTTCTACAAGCCATGAACTTAGGTCATGAACTGTACTATTTGAAACTGAGCCAATGTTGCACACAACATCCTTTACTACCAAGCTAGTGTCATCAGCGAACAGAAATATTTTAGAGTTACCTGTAATTCTAGAGGGCATATCATTTGTATAAATAAGGAACAGGAGTGGTCCCAACATTGATCCCTGGGGGACACCCCCCCCCCCCAAACTTAGACCCCACATCACAGCCATTCTCAACATTGTCAATAATGACCTTTTGCTGTCTGTAGCTAAAGTGAACCAACTGTGAGCTACGCCCCGTATTCCATAATGGTCCAACTTCT
The DNA here is from genome assembly GCF_023864345.2 of Schistocerca serialis cubense. Taxonomy (NCBI): domain Eukaryota; kingdom Metazoa; phylum Arthropoda; class Insecta; order Orthoptera; family Acrididae; genus Schistocerca; species Schistocerca serialis. Next base: position 826,468,546 of record NC_064638.1, read on the forward strand.
GGAGAAATATTTTGTGATCAACACAATCAAATGCCTTAGTTAAATTAAAAAATATGCCTAGCATTCAAAACCTTTTGTTTAACCCTTCCATTCCTCACAGAGAAAAGAAAATATAGCATTTTCAGTTGTTAAACGACTTCTAAAGCCGAACTGTACATCTGATAGCAAATCGTGTGATATAAAATGATCAATTATCCTTACATACACAGCCTTTTCAATAACTTTAGCAAACACTGAAGGCATAGAAATAGTTCTAAAATTGTCTACATTATCCCTTTCTCCCTTTTTACAAAGCAGCTTTACTACTGAGTTCAGGAAACTGACCATTCATAAAGGAAAAATTACAAATACGGCTAAATACAGGGCTAAAATGTGCAGCACAGTACTTAAATATGCTGCTAGGCACTCCATCATAACCATGAAAGTCCTCAGTCTTCAGTGATTTAATTATTGACTCAATCTCCCCCTTGTCTGTATCCCAGAGGAGTATTTCTGACATCGTCAGTCTCAGAAAGGCATTTGCCAAGAAAGTTATATGATTCCCTGTAGAAACTAAATTTTTATTTAATTCACTACCAATGCTGAGAAAATTATTGTTAAATACTGTACATATATCTGATTTATCAGTAACATAAATATTTTTACTACAAGCTGACTTTATATCATCGACCCAGTGCTCCTGCCAGACACTTTCTTCACAACTGACCATATGGTTTAATTTTATCCTGTGAATTAGTTATTCTATTTGTATACCACATACTCTGTCTTCCTAATAACATTTTTAAGCACCTTACCTGTTTGTAATAGGCAACTGTAGCTTGATTTTGACTACTTCTAACATTTTGATATAATTCCCGCTTTGTTCTACATGATATCCTTATCCCACTAGTCAGCCACCCGGACTGCCTTTTACGGCCAGTACCCCATTTAGAACGTTCTAATGGAAAGTAACTATCAAAGAGCATGAGAAATGTGCTAAAGAAAGCATGATGTTCATCATCTAAATTATCGGCACTATAAACATCCTGCCCCTCTTGTTCCCTGACAAGGTAAAAAAAAAAAAAAAAAAACACACCTCTATTGCTGTCAGATTAACTTTCATATAGAGTTTGTAATTGCGTGTGACATTTGTTTGAGTACAAAAATGGTCTGAAACGCCATTCACCCTTTTACTAACAGAATGCCCATCTAGTAATAAAGAATGAATAAAAATAGTGTCTATGGCTGTGCTACTGTTCCCCTGCGCCCTAGTAGGAAAAAACGCTGTCTGCATCATATCATATGAATTTATGAGATCTACCAACATCCTTTTTCTTGCACCATCATATACAAAATTAATATTGAAGTCACCACATATAAACTAATTTCTGATACTTCCTACAAAGTGAATCAAGAATCCCCTCTAGCTTGAGCAGAAATGTTCTGAAGTCAGAGTTAGGGGACCTATAAACAACAACAATTAGAAGTTCAGTTTCACTAAATTCAACTGCCCCTGCACAACATTCAAATATCTATTCAGTGGTGACCTGGTACTCAAACCCCAACACTTCCTGCAACTGCTGGCCCACACCTCTACCACGCGAACTACCTGGCAGCAGAACCTCCTTCTTTCTGTTAGGCTTTACAACTGATGTAGGCCTCCTAACTGCTGAGAACTGGTGCATGTTCCCTACATCTACAAGGGGCTCCTCTCCACTCAACTCTGACAGTTGGTGAAATCTATTGCATATAGGCAAAGTATAACTGTCTGAATACCTCCTCCTCCTCCTCCTCCACTTCCTAGGTACCTTCTGGCCAACTGCCGGTTCCCATTCCCCACCACCCTTCACCCTCCTCGACCTATCTAGTTCCTCCTTTGTGTGTTGTTCCACCTTTGCACGTTGTAGCTGCACCTGAAGGGCACAGATCTTATGCTCCTGATTCTCTATCACCTTATTTCTACTACAGATTCTGCATTCCCAGGAGAGGATCTTGCTAGAATGCCCACTGGCTTCCAACTGCATCCCCCCCCCCCTCCCCCCCCCCCCCAATGAAAATACTTTGAACAAATCCCACACCGTAACCCACTACTCACAAACCTACGACAGAGCCTACACTTCTCACACATGGTAAAATTTTACAGTTGCTGAAAAAAACTGTATGTCTATATTACATAAGTTCAGTTACACCAGTAGAATTATTTATAGTAACAATAGCAGTCTCAAAATTCTCTGTCTAATAAGAAAGCAACTACTTGTATTAATACTACTACAATACAACTAATACTAATACCAACAAAACTCCACAAAATTACTATCTAAAACCAAAAATTCAAGCAGCCACTGGAACACTCAACAAAGCTTAAAACGCATAGAAAACTTTACAAAACAAGGCAAGTGAACATTTACAGAAGTTTATTAAATCGTTATTCTGCCACAAAAGCAAGAAACTATTAAATTTAATAACTGTATAACAGCGCACAAATAACTTTGTCAGTACTTAGCTTTATAACCGCTACAGCTGCAACTGCTCATCACAAAATGTAAACACACTACAGAGACGTGAGGCTTGGATGAACGATCTAAGCACACTCACGAATAACAGACCACTTGAGTCCATAACACAGGAAGAAAGACTGAGATTAATTAAAATCCACTAATAAGTTACTTTTACAGCAAAAATTAACACAAATAAACTTTAAAATAAGTAAATGAAGACTAAAACTTTATAAAATATTGAGAAGCAATTTCAACAGCAGTCCAACACATGTGACGTTGCACCAAGATTTCTTAAACTGCTTTTATCTTTGATGGAAGCACCACTCTATGAAACGTGAGAAAAAGAGTGTGTGTGGGCGCTAAGGAGGCATCTACGAGTACCTTTGTCATCACCCGATGGACTGCAATGACGTCCTGATCAGAGAGATACGTTTGGATCTCTGCCTCAGTCAGACTAACGAGCACCTAGTGTAAATAACACCACGGGAAGAATACAGTGTTCGATGGGCCTCGACACTAACAGGATAGCTGTGGAGGAGCAAAGCTCCAAGTAGTAGTTGTGCTTGAGAATCAGAATGAGTCACCAAAAGCAAAATTCCATTGCATAAATGAGAGCAAGATTTCACAGGGCCAACAACTGCATCAACACCTATCTGAATAATAAACGGATTTACGTAGCAAATGACTAACCATCTTCAATACATGAAACAAACAGGTGGCGCAGCTGGGAGGATCTTTGAATCATTAGCTTAATTCCGTTAAGTTTAGTAGACAGTGACTGTGAAGATGATGATTGGCTCATTGTGAGAAAATCTACCATGATTGCCAGCGACTCCAATGGTGTGCTGGTGTGCTCGTTCCCACGGGGCGGAGGGGGAGGGGGGGGGGGGGGGGCCTTCAGAAGGAGGCACATCCGTCTTAGGTGATTGTTCACACCTCAGGTCACACCTCTTGAACACTGACAGAGGGACCAATTGACAATTTGGGAAGTTCAGGCAATCACCCATCCCTGGGCCTAGCCCGTACCAGGAGGTATGTACGAATCCTACCTGTCAACCTGGGGCTGGGAATTACACGTTACCCAGTCACCTGTTACACGTCTGACGCATGGGCTAACCTTCGGGAGTGTAGAGAGGAAGAAGAAAAAGAGGAATCTCAAATGCCAAAGCGGAGGAAGGATAGGAGATGGGGAAAAAAACAAAGAACACTGGAGAGACAGTTCTGACATCAGCTACTGAAAATGCAGAGCACATTTCAAAATACATCCCAGACATGTTCCCCAATCGAGGGGGGAAAAGAATAGCGAGAGGATAGACAAGCAGCACAGAAGGGAAATGATGCTGCAAAGGCTCTGGCCCTGTGGTAGTCAAGCAAAGAGCTGTGTACCCCCTGCAGCAATGATGAGAGCTGCAAGCTACTGCACTGCCAAGTCCACCTGACCACGGTGCCAGTTTGTTGTGAGCTATGGCCACTGACCAGCAGCCCGCCTCCAGCACCAGTCCAGGGCAAGTACATTTTGTGTGGACCTTTTCCCACATTACCCTTCACATCCCTTAAACTTTAAATCTATACAAAAAAAATCTATTCTTACCAGCTTCATATCCCGTATGTGATCCATTGCACATAATTTAGAGGTAGCTCTCACCAGCCTGGCACTGCAATTGGCAACCATACACCAATCTCCTCTTCCCACAAATAACCATTAGGGGGCAATGGCATCCTTTTCATATCAGCGAGGGACTTTATTTAATCACAGTTCAGCCAATTTGCATGAGATATTTAAAAATTATATACATTAAACTACACCATGAATCAACATATCAATTAAAACCGAATCAGTATTTCATTCCTCTGATCAGCCCAAACATACAGAGAGAAGCTGTGGTGGGGGACTTCAACTAGACAGAACATGAATTAAGAACATTCTTGATGTATGTGTAAATAGATTTCACGAAAATATTTTGAAATCCAAACAGTGACTGTGCCAGTATATTATTAGTAGTCAGGTCGTTAAAAAGCTACTTCTGCATTATATATTCTGAAAAAATATTACATACATTCTGAAATTTTAGAGAATGTTGGCAGAAGCAAAGTTGGACAGAATTTGATGGTATTTCTTTAACTCTTTTCTTATGCAAATGCTTAATGCCAGCATATTTCCGTTGTTCAATGTTCAAATGTTGAATGGCTGTTATACATGTAATGTAATATATTATAAAAGTCAGAAAAACATACTAATTGATTAACTTTGCTGGTTTTGCTATAACAGCTTGAGATTTGATTTTAAAGATTTTATTGTGGACATTATTCATGCTGGTGTACTGTGGGCCATATTCATTGCAGAAGTTTTCAGTTGTGAACTTGGCTGTACCTTTTATTAGTGTGTTTGTGTCATTAGCAAACTTTATAAAGTTTTTAATGAGACCTTTAAAGTTATCTGAAGGTCATTTATGTGGATTAGAACAGGATCAGACCTCATTCCAAAAATTTGTGCGATAACTTATTTTGGCATCACCCATTCAAAATTTAGTTTTATTTCTGTAGCACACTTAGTCAAAGTGATACGCTGTTTTGGTGAAAGTAAAAACCCGTCAGTGCAATAGAGATGCTAACATTGTCAAAATATTTTAGTTTACATTTACATACATTTTCTGTAAGCCAATATACAATGACTGACAGCACAATTACGCACAGCCTTTCCTGAATTCTGATTTAGCTAAACTTACCCAACAAGGTTTTCCAAAAACATTCGAGAAAGTCATGTACTCAAGAGTAGCTGCACTCTTAAGTGGTAACAATTTACTTAGCATATCTTATTTTGGATTCCAGACAGGTCACTTGACTGAGAATGGTATTTATACATTCAATTATTAAACAGTACAAGTCTCAAATAATATTATATCACCAGTTGGTATTTTTTTTCTGATTGCTTCAAAGCTATCAATTGTGCAGATTATGATAATCTTCTAGAAAAACTCAAGTTTTATGGAACTGATGGCTTTACAAGCTGGTTTGAATCATACTTGGTAAACAGAGTGCAAAAGGTTGCGCTGAATAACTCAGGCAATGTTGGAAAGGTAGAAAATTTTGGTGAGTGGTGTAAAATCACAAAGGGACTCCCACAGGGTTAAATTCCGGATCCATTCCTATTCCTTATAAATGTGAATGACCTTCCACTTAACATTTGACAAGCAAAATTGGTACTTTTTGCACATCATCCTAGTGTTAGAATAAATCCCATTATCAAGAAAGCAACACAAGAGTTACTAAATGATATTTTTCAAAGAGTTATTAAGTGGTTCTCTCAAAATGGATTCTCCCCAAATTTTGAGGAGGAGGGGGGGAGGGACACACTATGTTCGGTTCTGTACAACAGTTGCACCAACAACTGGTGCAGCACATGAGCAACAGCCAGTAAGTAGCGTAGAATACTCCAAATTTTTTAGTATACATATTGATGGAAACTTGAACTGGAATAAGCATGTTACAGAGCTTCTCAAACTTTTGCTCTTCATATAACTGCTGATCTTGGAAACAAGTATATCAAGCTCCTAACACATTTTGCATATTTCCACTCAATAATCTTGTACAGAATAATATTCTGGGTAACTCATCACACTGAAAGAAAGTATTGATTGCACAAAAATGAGCAGCAAGAATAATATGTGGTGTTCAGCCACTGACAACATGTACGATAGCTGTGTTTTAACTGCACTGTCAAAACACACATTTTCACGAATGAAATTTGACATAAATAATCCATCACAATTTGAGAAAAACAGTGATATACATACCTACAACACTAGAGGGAAAAATGACCTACTAAAGCTGTCAGTGGCTCAGAGAGCACTTCAATATGCAACAATAAAAAATTTTATCATTGCCCCAATAACATAACATGTCTGACACGTAGCCAGGGTGGGAAAAACACACACACACACAAACACACACACACACACACACACACACACACACACACACAACATGTCTGACATGTAGCCAGGGTAAAAAGCTCTTTGTTATTAAGTTCGTTAATGTTAATACTAATCATGTATACTGACTCATTCTACATCATTTCGATAAAGAATCACTCAAATGAGCTATGGAATATCTAACTAGCTAAACTAGCTAACTAACTGCAAGAACAATGTCAAACTTCTTTTACATATCCCCTTGAAGTCCCTCAGCATCTCTCACACTTTTGCAACTTGTTGCAGTCAAAGCATCAATTGAAGGGCTCGGAGAGATACAGTCATAAGCCACAACTTTCACGAAATTGAGTTTTTCATGTTGCGGCATTCTTAACAATGTCTTCTTCACAATGTGTTGAAAAAGTTCCATTTTACTGCAACAGATGGCAGGCTATGATGGAGTGCAGTTCTATGCTGTGCCATCTGGTAGTAGTTTCAGAAGATACATAGTCACAAGCCACGGCAAGATGGCAGGTGTGTCAGGAACGTCTGAAGCGTCTTCGGGTCTTCAACGCATATTTGACACAGACAGTAGTGGAAGTGAAGAGCTTTACCCTTTGGATCCTGTCAGTGATGAATCTTGGCATCCATCAACCAGCAGTTCCAGCTCAGATGATGTTTCGGTAAGTATATAAAACGGTTTATTCCTGGCGATTAATTTTCTGTGGCTTGTGACTTTGTTTCTCTCAACATTGCCAACGCATTTGACACCCATCCTGTTAATGATGAAACTTGATGGGCACATTTATATTACTGTTTAATTGTGCAATAATGTAGTTTCAAAGGCAAAAGATGTGTAAAAAATATTTTCTCATTAACGTGATTTTAGCGAAATTTAATGTTTTGTGTGGCTTATGACTATATCTCACACAAATTCTTAGACTATTTTGCTCTTCATATTATAGCTTGAAATAAGTAGAATAAATGAAGAATCATCCGAAAAACCAAAGCCTTGATGGAAAAGAAAGCGAAATATTGATCAGTGGAAGAAAAATAAAGCAAAACGTCGACAAAATGCTGGTCAGCAGTATAAGTCTTTAAAAACCCACAAGACTGTTCAGGCTGCTACTATAGCAAGTCCTTGTACTTGTTTAAATAAATGCTTCACAAAACTGCTTGGAGAGGAAGAAAACATTTTTCATTCATTTTGGGACATAGAAAACTTTAATGCCCAGAATACTTACCTGATGAGCTGTATGAAAATGCAACCGAAGAAGTGGAGGTATGTTCACTGTTTAAATAAAAATGGTTTAATATTTTGCATATTTATTTCATTTTGTTATATTTGTCATAATTTCTTTCAGAGCTACCCAAAAATGACTTCCAAGAAAATATCATCCAGGGATGTTACATTTTCTTATAATGCGAGGGTATGCGGAAGAGAAGTCATGATCTGCAAGGAAGCTTCCCTAAGGGTTCATGGTTTACAGATACATGCATGAAGAGTGAGGAATTTGCAACATCAAATGAAGAAGGGATTTGCAGTGCCAAAAGAAGATGGAAGAGGTTTGTATGTTACTCTGTGCTATAAGCTAGGGATGTACTCAAACTGAGTACTATACAAATATTTCTATTAGGGAGAGGACGTAAGCTCATCTTTTTTTTCTTTCAGGAAAACATGGAAACTACCCACATAAATTTCAAGACGAAGCGGTACAAAGTGTTAGAGAATTTCTCAACGCCATACCGAAATATAACAGTCATTACAGTAGGCAACAGAACCCCAATAAAGTGTATTTGGATTGTGATCTCACAACTGCTTCCTTATTTCGAGATAAATACTCAGAATACTGCAAGGAAAAGCAGGTTCCTGCAGTATCTGAAAGTAAATTCAGAGAAATTTTCGTATCTGAATTTAACATAGGCTTCAAACTACCAAAAAGAGACACCTGTTCAAAATGTGATGGATTTCTAATTGCAATAAATAACCCAGAATTATGTGCAGAAGAAGTCACAGAAAAGAAACAACAATATGAACTGCATCTCAAAAAAGCTGACAGAGGACAAAATATGATTGCGTCTTTAACTGCTCTGGGTACAGAAAATTCGAAAGAGCATCATGTGATAGCAATGGACATGCAGTAAACGTTCCCCACACCTAAACTAACAGTTGGTCCAGCATTTTACAAGAGGAAAATATGGACATATGGTATCCATGACTGTGGATCAAATAAGGGTTATATGTTTCTGTGGAGCGAGAAAGATGGAGGATGGGGTTCAGATGAGGTTGGGAGCTGCTTGTTGAAGTACTTGGAGATAACTAATCCTCAGAAAAAACATCTCCACATAATCACGGACAACTGCAAGGGTCAGGCAAAGAATTGGACTATTATTGCTTTGGAAAGGTCCCTTGTTGCTACCAAAAGATTTGATTCTGTCCAGCATTACTCCCCTGTGGTAGGTCGCACCATGCTACCCTGCAATCGTGATTTTGGTCACATTGAACGGTATGCAAGAAACAGACGTCCAATAGTGTACACTCCAGATGAATGGGCAGAAGTAATAAAATCTGCAAGTCCTAAACATTTCATTGTAACTAAAATGGAAAGACAAGACTTCAGAAGTTCGGAAAGCCTGAAGACATTGATCTCAAAACGTACAGAATCCACGTCTGGAGATCCCCACCATTTCAGTGAAGCTACTCAATTTAAGCTTGAGTCTGAAGATCCCTTCAAGCTAAGTGTAAAGCACTCTTATTCAGACATAGGAGCTTTCATGTCGGTGGATATTCATGTCAAAAAAAAAAAGGAAGGCTAGTCGAACCAAATCCATATCAGCTGCCAATAAAGTACATAAAGCCACTACCAATTAACCATAAAAAAATTGATGATGTACTGTCTCTTATGCCATACATACCTGAAGCAAATAAAGATTTATTTCGGTCATGTACTGGAAATAATGTGTACAATGATGAGGTAGAGGAACTTCCTTGATGTAACTGTATCAACGAAAAAGTAATTTATACATCTCAGATACCTGATCTGTATATATTAATGTGTAAAAATTATATATTCTGCTTGCTGTGTAAGAGTAGTTAAAATAAATCCTAACAAATTCATACTTTAAGTTTTAAACAATTTTTTGGGAGATATAGTCATAAGCCACCATTGACTACATCTTAATTAGAATCATTCTAAACTTAATATTTTATAGCATGCAGAGAGGTGACTATTTAACAACATGCCTCGCAAGTATTAAGCAAGTGTTTGCAGTAGAAATAAAGTTTCTATTTTGTATTAAACATTTTCAGACCTCCGTGGAACTTTAAACTCACTGTATCTCAAAACTTTCGATGTGGCTTATGACTATATCTCTCCGACCCCTTCAATTTCTAAATTTGCTCTGCTGTCATGGTTACTTGATAAAGACCGCTAAAACTTAGAACATTACTCTAAAATAGATCGCTCTGGTGTCTTGTATATGATTTCCAGCTGCGATGCAGTTCCAAAACACTGCCAACAAATCTAAGACTTCAATTTGCCTTCCCAACTACTTATTTTATGTGCTCACCCACATTTAATTTTGCATCTTATTGTTACTTCTAAATACAGAATGATTCTAAGGTAGTTACCTACAAGTAATATCAAATAATGCTGGAGACTTACTTACTTTAAATAATTTATTCTCAGTTATGAAACTTACAGAACATCAAGTTCATTTGTACAAATGTTCCTTGTAGCTTTCTATTGACACATGTCAGATATCCAACCAGGTACCTGCCACGTGTCCTACTATCCATGGGCAACCTTGACCTTTCTCTGTGCCATACAACCTGTTTCCACGAAACGATCACACCATGCTTTTATAGCCTTTGCCTAAGGTGGAGATTTGTTATACTCCATTCTTCTTACAATAGCTGGTGTTGGTATTTTGAGGTACCACAAGTGACACTTGGCACTTCCGTACTACTGTACGGCTCCACTGTTACTGCGGCCACACACTGTTTCTGCATAACAAGGGAATGGAGCAAAGCCTGGAGGTGTAGGATTGAAACTTAAGAACATGGCACAAGGTCTGAAGAGCACCCAGAGAATAATAAGACAATGGTTTCAAAATTATTTACTGTTACTTACAGGTAACTAACTTAAACAACCTGCTGGCTTCAGAAGTTTATTATAATTATCTAATCAGATTCAATATTTTTACTGTGGACATTATTTGGAATTCTGTCATGGCCTGGTGTCTTAATTGCTTTGAATAGTCTGTAATTTTTTTTCTGTACCGTGTGTACTTATTTGAGTATCTCTCATTTGAGGCCTGTCCGCCCCAACAGCTGAGTGGTCAGCATGATGGATTGCCGCCCCAAAGGCCCGGGTTCGATTCCCGGATGGGTCGGGGATTTTCTCTGCTCAGGGACTGAGTGTTGTGTTGTCTTCATTATCATTTCATCATCATCCGGAGTGCAGGTCGCCCAATGTGGCATCAAATGTAATAAGGCCTGCACCAGGGCGGATGGACCAGCCCCATAAGGGGCCTCCTGGCCAATGACGCCAAACGCTCATTTCCATTTGAGACTTAATCAGTGGTGTCATAGTATCCTCATCGGTGAACACATTTTCAATTGCACAATTTAATGCTTTGGTTTTGTCTATTATTGTCAGTTTCAAAATAAGACATATCCACAAGAGCTTAAATTGAAGATTTAGACGCATTCATTGACTTCACATGTAACTAGAACCTACTAAGAGTTTCTGAAAGATCCTTTGTTGGGACATGACTGTAGAAATTATTATAACACAAAATCTTACAGAAGGATGCAAAATATGCCTCCCCCCCCTTTCTCCCTCACTCGTGTGTGTGTGTGTGTGGGGAGGGGGGGGGGAGGGGGGGGAGGGGGGGGGTCGGCATGCACACTCCATTCTTCGTTTTTACAGTAAGAGTGCTGTCATTAAACCAAAAGTAGATAGTTATGAATATCACTTCAGTCAAACAAAAATGCTCTCCTACCATTCTTATTAACCCTTTTGTTTTTATTATCCCAACTGTTACTGGGAAATTACAGTCACTACCAGTACCACACATTACCACAACTGATACTAAAATGTAAACTTTCACGGCCGGAAATATCATGTCCATTATAATTATCCGGGCTGTTATGCCGTGGTCGGTTGATGAATTCTGGGGTGATTCCCAACGTTTCGTCTCCGACTGCGGGAGACATCTTCAAGGGGGTCCGTAGCTTGATGGAAGGTCCAACACACACACTGGCTCGCTACTGACTGCCGCTAAATTCCATGTCCGCGCGCCCCCGCGCCGCGGCGTGACGTCACGTGTTTTGAAAACGTCAGTGCAATTGGCCGCTGTACGTCGCCGTCGATCGCCGTTGCCATCACCCAGTAGTGGACGAGTGGTACACATCATCCTTAACACCGGCATCCATATACCGTTTAATTTGACGCCCTCCTCCTTTCGGTTGAAATTATTTGGGTGTTTAGCAATTTCGATTGCCTCCCTGTAGAGCCTTTCGTAGTATCCGTTCGTGGCCGCTAGTACTTGCGTCTCCTCGAAACGAATATTTTGGTTCCCTGGCTGGAAAGCATGCTCCGCAACAGCTGATCGATCGGTTTCTCCTCTTCTACAATTTCCCTTGTGCTCTTCCAAACGTTTAGAAACAGTTCTTTTGGTGGTACCCACATAAACATCACCACAGCTGCATGGGATCCTATACACTCCAGATTTTTCCAATGGTTTGCGAGCGTCCTTGGCAGGCCTGAGGTATTCCCGTATCTTCCTGGTGGGCTTGTAAATTACGGTAATATTCCGGTTCGTCAAGATCCTCCCTATTCTTTCCGTTACATTTTTAACAAACGGCAGGAAAACCTTAGATTTTGCAGTAGCCTGTACGTCAGTATGATTTCTGCGTGGCTGCCTCAACGCACGTTTTATTTCGGCGGACGAATATCCGTTCTTCGTTAGTGCATTGTGGAGATGTTCCATCTCAGCGTCGAGCAACTCAGGTTCACAAATATTTCTAGCTCTGTCCGCTAACGTCTTGATAACACCCCGCTTCTGTTGTGGGTGGTGGTTCGAATCCCGGTGCAAATAACGGTCCGTGTGCGTGGGTTTGCGGTACACTGAGTGGCCCAAACTACCATTTTCGTTTCTAAACACAAGCACATCGAGGTAATGTAGTTTGCCGTCTACCTCCTCCTCCATAGTAAACTGAATTCTTGAGTTTATACTGTTCAGATGTTCGTGGAACCGGCTTAGTTCCTCCCTACCATGTCTCCACAACACAAACGTGTCATCCACGTATCGGAACCATACATTTGGTTTCTTGCTGGCAGTACCTAAGGCCTGTTCTTTGAATTTCTCTATAAAGAAGTTTGCAATTACGCGACTTAGGGGGCTTCCCATAGCCACGCCATCCGTTTGCTCATAAAACTGTTCATTCCACTTGAAGTATGTGGTCGTCAAACAACACTTAAACAGCTCTAAAATATCGGCAGGAAAAATTCGATCCAGCTGTTTCAATACATCATTAAGTGGAACCATGGTAAACAGCGATACCACATCGAAGCTGACCAATATGTCCTCCGGCTGGACCACTATGCCATTCAATCTGCTGATGAAATGTGTCGAATTCTTTATATACGAGTCCGAACGGCCCACATGTGGTTTTAACAGAGTAGTCAAAAACTTGGCTAACGAGTAGGTGGGCGAACCAATGGCACTTAGTATCGGTCTAAACGGAACATTTTCTTTATGAATTTTGGGCAATCCATAAAGCCTCGGTGGTAGCGCAACCGAACTGCAGAGACCTTTCTGTACACTCTCTTCAATGGAGGACTTTTTTATTAACCGCAACACAGTTCTGAGAACGTTGTTAGTGAGGTCCTTATTCAGTTTCCTATATGCTTGCAGATCCAGTAGATCCGTAATTTTTCTGTGATAGTCGGCCACATCCATAACCACCGTCGCGCTTCCTTTGTCAGCTGGGAGAACCAAAATACTATCGTCGTCATTCAGGAGTTTTAAAGCTCTTCTCTCACCCACAGTTATATTACTTTTCGGCGGTTTTGCATTGGCTAATATTCTCACTGTTTCTATATGGATTTCTTCAGCTGTTACAGAATCTACACTGCGGATTCCTGCTTCTACATTGGCTATAATTTCTTCCGTGGGCACAAAACGCGGACTAACAGCAAAATTTCCTCCCTTGTAAGTTAATGTCTCTCCATATTACAATCAGTAATAAACTGTGCAGCGGTGACTGGGATAAAATTGATAGACTACTGCATGATACCATGGGGAAGCGTATGTTGACGACGTCTAGTAGACAGAAGAAGACTGTTTGGCATTTAGACGTCTCCCAGACCGTTATCAATTTGTCCAAACGTTCGTTATCTGACGATGAGACATCTGTGCTTGCCAAGGGAGGAAATTTTGCTGTTAGTCCGCGTTTTGTGCCCACGGAAGAAATTATAGCCAATGTAGAAGCAGGAATCCGCAGTGTAGATTCTGTAACAGCTGAAGAAATCCATATAGAAACAGTGAGAATATTAGCCAATGCAAAACCGCCGAAAAGTAATATAACTGTGGGTGAGAGAAGAGCTTTAAAACTCCTGAATGACGACGATAGTATTTTGGTTCTCCCAGCTGACAAAGGAAGCGCAACGGTGGTTATGGATGTGGCCGACTATCACAGAAAAATTACGGATCTACTGGATCCGCAAGCACATAGGAAGCTGAATAAGGACCCCACTAACAACGTTCTCAGAACTGTGTTGCGGTTAATAAAAAAGTCCTCCGTTGAAGAGAGTGTACAGAAAAGTCTCTGCAGTTCGGTTGCGCTACCACCGAGGCTTTATGGATTGCCCAAAATTCATAAAGAAAATGTTCCGTTAAGACCGATACTAAGTGCCATTGGTTCGCCCACCTACTCGTTAGCCAAGTTTTTGACTACGCTGTTAAAACCACATGTGGGCCGTTCGGACTCGTATATAAAGAATTCGACACATTTCATCAGCAGATTGAATGGCATAGTGGTCCAGCCGGAGGACATATTGGTCAGCTTCGATGTGGTATCGCTGTTTACCATGGTTCCACTTAATGATGTATTGAAACAGCTGGATCGAATTTTTCCTGCCGATATTTTAGAGCTGTTTAAGTGTTGTTTGACGACCACATACTTCAAGTGGAATGAACAGTTTTATGAGCAAACGGATGGCGTGGCTATGGGAAGCCCCCTAAGTCGCGTAATTGCAAACTTCTTTATAGAGAAATTCAAAGAACAGGCCTTAGGTACTGCCAGCAAGAAACCAAATGTACGGTTCCGATACGTGGATGACACGTTTGTGTTGTGGAGACATGGTAGGGAGGAACTAAGCCGGTTCCACGAACATCTGAACAGTATAAACTCAAGAATTCAGTTTACTATGGAGGAGGAGGTAGACGGCAAACTACATTACCTCGATGTGCTTGTGTTTAGAAACGAAAATGGTAGTTTGGGCCACTCAGTGTACCGCAAACCCACGCACACGGACCGTTATTTGCACCGGGATTCGAACCACCACCCACAACAGAAGCGGGGTGTTATCAAGACGTTAGCGGACAGAGCTAGAAATATTTGTGAACCTGAGTTGCTCGATGCTGAGATGGAACATCTCCACAATGCACTAACGAAGAACGGATATTCGTCAGCCGAAATAAAACGTGCGTTGAGGCAGCCATGCAGAAATCATACTGACGTACAGGCCACTGCAAAATCTAAGGTTTTCCTGCCGTTTGTTAAAAATGTAACAGAAAGAATAGGGAGGATCTTGACGAACCGGAATATTACTGTAATTTACAAGCCCACCAGGAAGATACAGGAATACCTTAGGCCTGCCAAGGACGCTCGCAAACCATTGGAAAAATCTGGAGTGTATAGGATCCCATGCAGTTGTGGTGATGTTTATGTGGGTACCACCAAAAGAACTGTTTCTAAACGTTTGGAAGAGCACAAGGGAAATTGTAGAAGAGAAGAAACGGAACGATCAGCTGTTGCGGAGCATGCTTTCCAGCCAGGGAACCACAATATTCGTTTCAAGGAGACGCAAGTACTAGCGGCCACGAGCGGATACTATGAAAGGCTCTACAGAGAGGCAATCGAAATCACTAAACACCCAAATAATTTCAACCGAAAGGAGGAGGGCGTCAAATTGAACGGTATATGGATGCCGGTGTTAAAGAAGATGTGTACCACTCGTCCACTACTGGGTGATGGCAACGGCGATCGACGGCGACGGACAGCGGCCAATTGCACTGACGTTTTCAAAACACGTGACGTCGCGCCGCGGCGCGGGGGCACGCGGACACGGAATTTAGGGGCAGTCAGTAGTGAGCCAATGTGTGTGTTGGACCTTCCATCAAGCTACGGACCCCCTTGAAGATGTCTCCCGCAGTCGGAGACAAAACGTTGGGAATCACCTCAGAATTCATCAACCGACCACGGCATAACAGCCCGGATAATTATAATGGACATGATTACCACAACTGTATGATTGGGTATTTCCATGTTATTCGAGTTTCTGAATTATGTATTGGGTAGAATTTTGACACAATCAAAGCTGTGAGCAACATCAGAGAATAAACAAATAGTATAGTCCGAACTATATGTCCTGACTGACTGACTCACCTTTGCCCAGCCCAAATCGCTGAGGAGAGAAACTTGAAATTTGGGGATGGTATTGATTGTATACTGTAGGCATCATTTACAAAGGAATTTTTCGAATTTCCACACCTAAGGGAGTGAAATAAGGGGGTGAGAGGCTTTTTTTGAAAAATGTTACTATTAAGAAAATTTTGACACTAGACCTATGAAAATTGGTATTTAGTTTCTTGATCAGAAATAAAGAAATATGTGTTTCAGCATTTTTGGAAATCCAAACCCTTAAGGGAGAGAAATAAGAGATGAACAGCTAGAGTGAAAGTATGGATGAAAATTTTTAAGAAAATATTACACTGTGTTAAAATAAATATTAAAGATAAATGTACGCAAATTGATATATATATATATATATATATATATATATATATATATATATATATATATATATATATATATATATATATATATATATATATATATGTGTGTGTGTGTGTGTGTGTGTGTGTGTGTGTGTTACAGGATAAAAGTTTCTATAGGAATATCATCAGAGGAATGTGAAAGGCATAATTAACAAAAACATTGGTTTCCAACTACCAGAATTGCATTTTAATCAAGAGTACATTCAGAAATGATCACCCTTCTGTAGTCTTAACTAGTGTGAAAAGCTTAGAAGGTGTTGCAATGTGTGAACAACATGAAAATTCGATTAGAGGAAAACAGAAAGATCTGTGCATACCATACAACCTACACGAGTGAGCAGATGCTAAGTTATTAACACATATGGCTCTCTCTGTATACAATCCGGTGAGTAAACCCAGAGGAAATTAGCATATTCTGTGAGAAAAATTTGGAGGTTGGATCACAAATATTTTTACATAATGGGAAGGAGAGAATATGTCTTGTTACAGGGGACTTCATTTTCTCAATTTTTATATATTGATGTCTCTATTGCATGATGAAGTCTGTCAGGAAATAAACTAGAGTCATTGTCTGATTACAAAGATATCTCCTGAGTAGTCCTATAATGTCAGCACAAGATTGGTCCGCCCCAGTAGCTGAGTGGTCAGCGTGACGGATTGCCGTCCTCTGGGCCCGGGTTCGATTCCCGGCTGGGTCGGAGATTTTCTCCGCTCAGGGACTGGGTGTTGTGTTGTGTTCATCATCGTTTCATCCCCATCCGGCGTGCAGGTCGCCCAATGTAATAAGACCTGCGATATGGCGGCCGGACCTGCCCCGCGAGGGGCCTCCCGGCCAATGACGCCAAACGCTCATCATCATCATCAGCACAAGATTTTACCATTCTACTACAAACTCTCATTGCTCGAACAATAGCAAATTGTTTAGTAGGTGGTGAGAGTTTTTAAAATTCACCTGGATGCATCTAAAGGAGAGCAACTTCAGTAAGTGACAAAAATGAAGGAACTTAACTTAAACTGAAGTGTATGCAACTGTTGAGATGGACAGACAGACAAGTGACTTGTATGACAGAAAAAAAACAATGTTGCTAAAGTGATTGAATTACAGTTACCATCCTGGTTTCATCCTTCTTTTTTCACTAGTGCCTTTGTCCCGCATTTTTGCGCAGGGTCAGCCTGGTCAAGTCGGATTTGGCATGGTTAATTTAAGGGGTGGCTGGACGCCCTTCCTGCCGCCACCCCATACCACCCAGGGAAGGAATGAGTGTACCCCAGCTGTCTGCGTTTAGTGTAAACCATGGAATAGTGTGAACGTTTTTTCAAGTGTCCGCGAGACGTGTAACTGAGGCCGGACATGGGGACCAGACCAGTGTTCACCTAGTGGGATGTGGAAAACCGCCTAAAAACCGCATCCAGGCTGGCCAGCTCACTAGCTCTCGTTGTTAATCCATCGGGCGGATTCAATCTGGGGCCGGTGCACCTACCCAAGTCCAGGAAGTAGCGCATTAACGCTCTCGGTTAACCTGACGGGTGCTATCATCTTAGTTTCGTATAAAAAGTTGAAAACCCTAGGTTTTTATTATACATTATTTTTCCTTTCTTAAATCTTCCTCAAATTATTACTAAAGATCTGGTTAAAAACATCACTGTTTTGATATTAATTGACCAAATGTATCTCCATAACCAAACTGACTATTCATTGATGCCTCAAGATGTGTCAACCAATCAAGTTGTACCACAATGCTCATATCTCCCAATTCTATGAAGTACCTCTTCATTACTTATTTGGTTTATTCTCTAATCTCCAGCATCAAATTCCAAAAGCTTTATCCTCTCTCTGTGCATACAGCTTAGCTTCCATGTTACACTTCCATACAAGGCTACATTCCAGACAAATACTCTCAAAAAAGATTTCCTGACACAAATTTATTTCGTTCATAAACTGATTTTATTTTTCAGAAACACTTCTCTTGTCACTGATGGTATGCATTTTATATCCTCTCTACTTTGGCCATCACCACTTCTCTTGTGATTCTTCAGTTTCTCCCGGCGTACTTCTTGCTCGAAGAGTCCACGGGTGTACTGCCTGTCCATAGTGTCCAACGGGCACAATTTTTCGGTAGTCAGACACGTCACCATCGCCAGCGCACCTGGCGATGGCGACATGTCTGATCGCCGAAATATTGTGCCCGTTGGACACTATGGACTGGCAGTACACCCGTGGACTGTTCAATCACTTACCTTGCTGCTGAAGTAGCAAAACTTGTCTAATACTTTAAGTGTAAGTTTCTAATTAATTACCTCATCATTGCTAGATTTAATTCGACTACATTCTGTTACCCTAGTTTTGTTATTGTTGACGTTCATTTTATAATGTCTTTTCAAGGAACCATCCATTTTATTCAACTGCTCTTCGAAGCCCCATGCATTACAATGTCATTGGGGAACTGCAAAGTTTTCATTTCTTCTTGATGGACTATAATTTCCTTTCCTAATTTTTGCTCGATTTCTTCTGTTTCTTGCTCATTGCAAGCACTGAAAAAACATCTGGGATATGTTACAACTTTGTCTCATTGTGGTTTTAATTACTGCTTTTCCTTCATATCCTCAGCTCTTGCAATTACAGACAGGTTTCTGTACAAGTTTTAAATATCTTTCGCTCCCTGTATTTTATCCTTGCTACTTTCAGAATGTCAAATGGTGTATGCCAATCAACACTGTCAAAAGCTTTTTCGAAATCTACGGAGCTGTTACAGTGATCTCCAATGGCTGCTAGTTTTATTATTCCCATTTCTTGGTTGTATTGAACTTGAGAAAATGGCAGTTAGACACCTTTGTTGACCTTATACCATAATGTTGCCATTTTGTGGGCTGTGTGTTGTGGTATTTCAAACTGAAGTCTATCATTACTTATTCTAATGGTCCGATATAGAAAGTTCATACTGTTATCTACTTGGTGCTCAACTATGAACAGTTTGTACCTCTTTTCAGCCTGAGTGTATATATAACTAGGGCGTATACGTGGACGAGGAAGAAAAATTCCCCGATTTTCCTCAGATTTCGCGGTTAAAAATACACTTTCTCCCGGATGAAAATACACTTTTCCTGTGTTAAGTAACAGTATACTTTTCATCGGAACTCTAAAACTTATCAATCTTTTCAATGGTTGTGGTTTAATACACTGGCATAGAATTTCCCGGCACTCTACAAAACGAAACCCAGGGAAAAAAAGATAACAGGTTTTGGAAAGATGTCTGATGTGCAGCAACATGAACAGGGGTGTAAGCCAGTCGTAGCTCATGTCAAGCGATGGCAGCAGCCGATGATAAGGATATTCAGAGCACAGGACACGTGATGTAGTCAGCCGATAGCAACATAACTATTTAGTAGTACGAACACACAAATAGAAAAGGTAATGGTTCAAATTAATATACATAGTGTTTCCACAAGAAAAGAAAACCTTTCACATATAATATTGGTCTCTAAGATTATTAAGCTGCAAGAGAAGCTAAGCTTTCACACATAATGTTGATATTTTCTGTGCGTGTTAGACTTTTAAGATGCATCACACAAATGTGCCAGTAAAATTTTTAACGACTACATAAATGTCTGGTCTTCTGGGCTAGAAATTACTCTAAATGGTCATATTCAAAGAGTTGATTTTTGAATGAGAGTGATTTAAGAAATTCATCGTACATTCGAGCATAGAGTTCATCTTGCATAAAAGGAAATTTACTTTGACAGTAACGCGTTTCAAACAACCACTCAGAATATTTTTCCGCAACCCGTTAGAAATAGGTTTGCTTCAGCAGTTGCCAGAGAGTGCCAGACAACACGTGTCACTGTGCTTATTAAAAGATCTTACATTATGTCACAAAAGAAACAAAAAATTAGAGGATACTCCAAGAGCATTGGAGTTTTGTGAGCCATACTAGAATGCATAATTCGGCTTAAAGTGCACATTCGTGCACTTATGTCCAAATTCGGACGTAAATTTTCTTGGAGTATCAGTACTGTATTACCTCATGTTTGGTTCTTTATTATGGCATAATGCCATACATGCTAGAAGATGAAAAAGTTCACTTGAAATTCAGCGAACAGTTGAAACTAGCCAATATTGTGGAATTGAACACACTGCCTCTGCAGGAAAGATTAATAAAAGTCAAATTTCTTTAACAAACCGACAAAAATAACTTCATTGTACTGCAAGGCGATTAATGCTTGACTGTCAGTAGGTAGAAATAAAATCTGAAACTAACAACACATTTTAGCCTTCCGTAATTATGTGAATCTATTTTAATTCACTTGATAGCTCCCGGCCACATAAATCCGTTTTGTTTTCATTTGACGTGAGAGCAATAAACGAAGAGGATACAGAAAAATCACTTAACATAAACACGGGTCACGCGGAGACTACTACCTCCCCACTACAACTCAGACCGCTCTGTGCACTGGGTCTGGATCTACGATATTCCCAAACTGGGGGAATATTAGATAGTGGTGCTCCTCCTCCCCGAGCGTTTGAGGTAGGAAGCCAAAAATGCAAAAAATTGACTTTCCAAAAATATCTTCATTTTGTAGCGCTCATCTTCCTGAAGAGTCTGATACATAAAACATCTATGTTCGAGGGAACGTAAGATGTTATTTCGTCGTAAGTGCGCCAAAGTGCAGTGCCACGTCTCTTCACACAGCATTCTTCCAGTGCACATCTCTGTATTTCGGTCTGTGGAATTCAAACGTGTAATACTTTGTAATGGGTGCCATCAAACTATATTCAGGCCAGAGGAAATTAAAAATGTCCTGTGGCACCTCTCCTGCTCCCAGTCAGCCAGTCTGACATCCTGCCCCTCTTTTTTTTAAAAAAAAAGAAAATAAATAAATAAATAAAAATAAAAAAAACTCACAATTAATACTGGCTGGGATTATTTGTAACCAGCAGAACAAGAACTCTTCAGAAAATTTGCCGTCTTTACTGCCTATTAGCTAATAGCTTGCTGTTTTGTGTGACGTAAAATTAAATATAGGATACATAAAACCAGTAAAGACAAGCAGACAGTACACATTTCTTCAATCCTTAAGTCCTTGCATTTTTTCTCTCTTATCTTGCCACTGCTTTATATGGCATACTTTCCTTTCTGGGAAAGAATCTATCACCTCACCAAAGTTCGTCAAAGTTTTGCTACATGAAAAAACAAAATGTTGTTTTCTAATACTAGAAAAGCTGTTAATACAAACAGTACCCAAGACTGGTGTGGTTCCTCGATCTGATTACGTGTATTTTGTCATTGTCTGAAATGAAATAGGCCTGCCTAATATTGCAGCAATTGTTACACACACCAAATAAACGAGACTGTTTTGGCACAAATTCATGAAGTACCAATATCAAATGCATATTGCGCCTACTACAAGCAAAAAGTTTTATGTTAGGAAACAGTTTCACATTTAATTCACACTCTCTAGCTTCTGAAGCATGAAGTCAAAAAGTGGTAGTGTAAAATTTTTATATAAATTTGGAATCGTCACATTCTTCCATAATTTGTGTGAGTCCCCGTTTCTTCTCCCTCCTTGTCTAACAAACAATCTTGTCATCACTAACTCTGTAACTATTCCTGCCAGTGTCAAAACTTATTCTCTTGGTTAACTTCACTAACCCTGCCACAATCACCGGTTTAGTTGTCCCGCATTCATTCTCTGGTTAGGCTTTATTACGTGTTCGTAGAACGCGTTTTCTGCACTACTCCCAGAATAGAACTTCAGCGGCTGCTAGTCATGGACTGTACAACTGGCCCTTATTAGTGTAGTGGTCTGCTCAAAAATTTCATCTTCTTGGATACACGGAGAAGATAATACGTAATCTTTGTTACCTGTTATTTCCGTTAGTCGTTTAATTCCACTCCGGTAGTCTGAATCTATGGATTTCGCTAGTAATTATAACAACGTTGATCATTTTCAAACCCAGTCAACCACATGAACAGCGACTGGCATTCACATGTTTGGCTTTATTCCACTCAGGTCGTATACCCCCGTCCCCTTTTGTCTGCAGGAAAGTTTATTTCTAGATGCAATGGGGATTCCCCTGGCAGAGACTTCACGTACACTATGCATGTATTCAACGATCAACTTATGATTCACTCAGAAATCAACTTAGAATTTGTACAAAACTGTTCAAAAACCAACAGTGACGTGGTTCAAAATTATATGAATAATCAATAGACCAACGTGCGCTGGATGCTAAGCACTTTGTGACACAAGGTCTTTTTTCTCCCTGAAATTGCCGCCCAGGGCGGACACCCCGGTTTGTCCCCGTCCCCTAGTTCCGGGCCTGTTGCGCATACGTGAATCTGGCAGCTTAGGCACACCAGTAAAATTTTTTCGGATAGCACCTGGCTGCTTACTGCTATTGTTTATACTGCCGCACTTCTGTAGCCAGAAGCGGGAGAAGGTACTACTCATACGCGACTCAACGGCACATGTGCATGAGCTCGCTCGCAACCACTCAAATGAATCTAATTAAACAGTGGTGACGTCACGCTCATCGGAGCCAATTTGTTGTTATGAAGCATTGCACAGTCTTTCTAAAGCCTTTGACACATTTTGCTGTTGGCAGACGCTTGTATGAGCACTGTGTTTTGTTCTTGTATATGGTACATTTCCCTTGAAACTTAAGTTTTATTTTCGTTTTTTCTCTCTCGTTCGTGTTTTATTGGAGCAGTATTATTCTGCAGTAGCAAGATACAGTAATATTCTTTCTTAGAGTATTGGTTCTTAGCAGTCAAAGTTAAAAAATTTAATTGAAAACTAAGACAATGAAAAATTCCTGGATTTTTCCTGGTTCTCTCCCGGATGAAAAAGTTTCCGAGTTTTTCCCGGGTCTCCCGGATCATATACACCCTGATAACCTGTCCCGTTTATATTACTCTGATCTATATGCATATTATAGATCTATATGCATATTAGTGCTATATGCATATTATTAATTCCTTATCAATGTGTTACTTCAATCATTACTTAGTTATAACATGTAAGAGACGTAATCTTAAACTCATAGGTCTAGCTTAACCAAAACCTTGCTCTCTTTCTACCTGCAGACAAAGGCTCCACCACCGCTGTTTCGAACCCCAAGGATTACGTGGCAGAAGGACTCCCGCCTACAAACCATGCCACAGTGATCCCATTCCAGTAATCCAGCAGGATCTTCAGTCGCTCAACAAATCCTTATGCTCATCACAGAACCTCTCCCCAGAGTCCATCTCTCTGCTCACCCCTACCTCTCCCCACATTCTACATGCTTCCTGAAGTCCATAAACTCAATCACCCAGGATGCCCCATTGTGGCCGGTTACTGTGCCCCAATGAGAGAATCTCTGCCCTCTTAGACCAACACCTTCAACCTATTACCCGGAACTTACCCTCCTATATAAAAGATACCAACCATTTCCTCCACCAACTCTCCACAGTTCCTGTCCCTTTACCACACAGTGCCCTGCTCATCACTATTGATGCCACCTCCCTTCACACTAACATCCCTAATGCCCATGGCCTTACTGCTATTGAACACTACCTTTCCCAAGGCCCAACACGATTCCAAACTAACAACATTCTTCCTAGTCGCCATGACCAACTACATCCTCACCCACAATTAGTTCTCCTTTGAAGGCATTACCACAAACAAGTACAAGGTATGGCTATGGGCACCCACATGGCGCCATCCCATGTCAACCTATTCATGGGCCATCTAGAGGAATCCTTCCTAAACCCTTACAATCCTAAACATGGCTTACATTCATTGAAGACATCTTTGTGATTTGGATCAAGGCTGACAGCACCTTATTCACATTCCTCCAGAACCTCAACAACTTCTACCCCATTTGCTTCACCTTGTCCTACTCAACCCAACAAGCCACCTTCCTACATGTTGAACTCCACCTCAAAGATGGCTGCATTACTACCTCCGTCCATCAAACTACTAACCATCAGCAATACCTCCACTTTGACAACTGCCACCCATTCCATACCAAGAAGTCCCTTCCATACAGCCTAGTCACCCGCGGTCATCCCATCTGCAGTGACGAGCAGTCCCTCTCGAAATATACCGAGGGTCTCACTGAAGCCTTCACAAATCGTAATTATTCTCCCACCATCCGGCCACAGAGGAGCATTCTGCTTGTAACTCAGTACCACCCAGGACTGGAGCAAATTGAATTACATTCTCCGCCAGGGTTTCGACTACCTCTTTCATGGTCTGAAATGAGAAATGTCCTTCCTACTATCCTTCCCACCCCTTCCGCAATGTTATTCCGTCGTCCACTGAACCTACACAATATACTCGTCCATCCCTATACAACCCTTGTTCCCAACCCCTTACCTCATGGGTCATACCTCTGTAATAGACCTAGAGGCAAGACAACACATGTGACCTACAAGCTTAGCTGCAACCACTGTGCTGCACTCTATGTCGGGCACAACAACCAACTAGCTGTATGTCCGCATGAATGGCCACCAACAAACTGTGGCCAAGAAACAAGTGGACCACACTGATGCTGAGCACACTGCCAAACATGACATCCTTCAGTTCAATGACTGCTTCATAGTTTGTGCCATATGGATCCTTCCCATGAACACCGGCTTTTCTGCACTGCGCAGGTGGTAACTTTCCCTGCAATACATCCTACATTCCCGTAACCCTCTTGGCCTCAACCTTCATTAGTCATTGTCCTCTCCCATCCAGCCCCTTCTTTGTTGCCATTCCTGCACCATACACCCAGTCTTTTACTTCTCTCCTCTCTCGCTATTCCCCTCCCCACCTCTCCATTGTCCTCCGCTAACCTCCCAACTGCACATAGCTGCCCTACCCTCTTTCCACCTCGTCCCTGTGTGCTCCCCAACAGCACGTCACTGTCCGCCAGCCCCACCCTACTATTCCTCCCCCTCCCCACCCCAACCTCCTTGCTCCCATCCAGTCACCACTCCCATCATGCACTGCTGCTGCTGCTGCTGCTCGCAGTATGGCCTCAGCTGCCAGAGACTGCAGTCGTGTGTGAGAGCTGCGTTGGCGTGAGTGTGTATGTGTGTGTTTGTCGTCTAATTCTGAAAAGGCCTTACTGGATGAAAGTTATATTTATGACAGTCTTTTGTTGTGCCTATCTGTGACTCAGCATCTCCGCTACATGGTGAGTAGCAACGTCCCTTTTCACAATATTGGATTTTGTTTGATTTAACAAAGTAAATTGTTATTTAGGTATACATTATGACACTGTTTACAACAAAATTTTTACACTAATGTTTTCACCAAATCAACTGATTACATAAGTGTGCACAAAGTATAAGCTACATAAATTTCACAAGAAAGAATTTTTGTACCACTGGAGATATTTACATAAACATATCTATTCATCCCCACAACCAAAGATCTCGCTAATGTTTTATAACTTTTACTGAAATAAGGTTTTTGTTTTGCTATGTGGTCTTTGCACCCATTAGTTTCTACAGGCCATCTTTGTTGACCCGGCTTTTACGAAGTGTAATGGTTTGTATGTCACTTACCACTACAGAATAAGAAGCCTGTGACCAATGGAGGTCCTAAGTTTTAGTTGTTTCACTTTCACATTTAAATTTAATCTTTAGTCGGAAGACTTTACAGAGCCACATTCTGGAATACTGTTTTGTTCTTCTCTACCTGAGTCTGGCCCAGGTTACCCAAACCTCTTAAAAAATCATGCATGCCACATTAACCCACATAAATTTACCAGATGGAGGTTCAAACCTCCGAAACGCATTGTGGAAAATAAACAAACACTGGCTAGTACTTATAACAATAAACTTCTTATTTCATTTGATATCAGTAAGAGTCACGGTAAAGCCTAATTTAAAACATTCACATTTAAAGTAAAATGTAGCTGTCTTGAATGTCTTTCTGAGGCATCAATGAATGTTTTAATTTGGTACTGGCTAAAAATGTGGTTGGCAAAAATTTCAGAAGAAGACCATGGCTACACTATAGTAAACAGATTCAAGAGTATGTTGGTTGTAATATACATGCAGAGATATAGTGACTTCCACAGAAGAGACTCATATGGAAAGCTGTTTTAGTAGCCTGTAACTAAGATTACTAGAGTGTTTGCTACAACCACTACCTATTCCTCTTTCTCTCTCGTGTAAACACAGTGCCACTGACTCCCTGGACAAGTCTTCAATCCGTTTTCTTGGGTAATACAATATTATAAAAACTACCATAACTGAAATTCTTTTTTAACGTTCCAGCAGATTTGATACCATTTGTGTGACATAAGACTGAAAAATACGAGGGTCACTCCAAAAGAAATGCACACTGTTTTTGTAAAAACACAGTTTTCATTCTGAATGTGTGAAAGTTTTACAGTGTGTACATACATCCTTCCCGCTTCTTTTCAAACTTAGTTCAACCTGTTGACTTGAGTGGTGCCGTCACAGCATGTCTTCAAGATGGCTGCTACACTTGACGTTCGTCAGAAGCAATGTGCTGTCATAGAATTCCTGTGTTGTGAAAACGAGACAGTGGGAAACATCCACAACAGGTTGAGAAAGGTGTATGGAGATGCTGCTGTCGATCGCAGTACAGTTAGTCGGTGGGCAAGTAGGTTACGTGATGAAAGCAGGCACGGCAATATAGAGGATTGTACTCGCAGCGGCAGGCCTCGTACTGCACACACTCCAGACAATGTGCAGAGAGTGAACGAATTGGTGACTGCTGACAGATGCATCATAGTGAACAAATTGTCACGCTACGTTGGGATCGGGGAAGGAAGTGTTTGCAGAATACTGAAAGTGTTGGCGTTAAAAAATAATGCCAGGTGGGTTCCCAGGATGTTGACAGTGGCTTACTAAGAAACAAGAAAAACGGTATGCAGTGAACTTTTGGAATAGTACAAGAATGGTGGAGATGAATTTCTTGGAATAATTGTGACAGGTGATGAAACATGGCTCCATCATTTTTCACCAGAGATGAAGAGGCAATCAATGGAGCGGCTTCATGCAAATTCATCAAAAAAATTCAAAACCACACCTTCTGCTGGAAAAGTTGTGGCTACAGTGTTTTTCGATTCCAAAGGACTCTTGCTTGTGGACATCACGCCAAGTGGAAGCACCATTAATTCTGATGCATATGTGACGACACTGAAGAAACTTTAAGCTCGACTCGTTTGTATTCGACCACATCGGCAAAAGCAGGACGTTTTGGTGTTGCACGACAATGTCCGACCACATCAGTCAAAAAACCATGGAAGCAATCAGAAAACTCGGATGGACAACACTGAAACAGCCGCCTTACAGTCCTGACCTGGCTCCATGTGACTATCATCTCTTTGGCAAACTGAAACACTCTCTTCATGGAAGAAGGTATGAAGATGAGGACTCCCTTTTGCGCGCTGCCAAACAGTGGCTCCAACAGGTTGGTCCAGAATTTTACCGTGCGTGTATACAGGCGCTGGTTCCAAGATGGCGTAAGACAGTTGAGAGGGATGGAAATTATGTGGAGAAATGAAAATATTATTCCTAAAGGATGTATCTACACACCGTAAAACTTTCTAACATGTAGAATAAAACATGGATTTTTAAAAAAAATAGTGTGCATTTCTTTTGGAGTGACCCTAGTACAATAAAAGAACTTTGCTTATAGGACAAGCACTTTCTACCTCTAAGGCAATATACCTAGTCTGTTATTTGCACTTGCTGTCGTGCAAAAATTCTTGCATTATGACCAGCTTGCAACACCTCTCCGCCATCTTGCAAAACACCCCTCCCCCCTCCTCTGCTACTTACAATCACACAATGGAAAACAAATCTGGCAACCCAAAAACTTATGGACAGAAAATGCTTCCATGCTTAACAAATGTCCTGAAGGGGTCAGTTCAAAGCAAAAGATGCAGCAACAACCAGTACACTGCTTCACCTTCCTTTACACAAAGACACTACAACTGATTGTTCTCGGGAAAAAGAAGGATCTCAATTTAATTATTACCAAATAATTTTAAACACCTTAGGTTTTTAGTTAAAAAAATGAACCCACCACCAGTTTTTTACCTTTCTTGGGTCTTTTGAAATATCTCGATTATTCCAAGCAAGAGCAGAGACAGAGAGGTGGAGACAGTTACAAATTACAGAGGCAAAGAGAAAACAATCAGTACTGTTCGGTTTATTTTATTCATAAATTATTACAAGTTCTCTAATAAGAGGATTAATTACCCCTACAAAAACATTATTTCACCTTTCAATTATCTGTTTTTTGGAAGACTTAGTGGAGTAAGCAATGATTTTAACTTTCAAAATTAATATTGTACTAATAAATTTACACCCCAAAAGGATCACTGGAATGTTTTCTAACTACACACAAAATATTTCAGTAATTCTATCACTACACCTGATTTCCATGACAAGTCAGCTTGCATGTATATTCACCTATGCACCAAGAAATTACTGGATGTAACCTGTATAAGATTCAGTCGCAGGGGGCCTCAACCCCCACAATGGCTAACAAAGGGTGGGCTGTATATGTGCTGCACAGGTGAGAATACAGCGTAACTAAACAAGCACCTTCATATAAACCACACAAACTTATGCAATATGGGGAATTTAAATTAATTTTCAGACAGAAGAACTGCTGGCTTCTCTTTTGCTCCCAATGGCTGAAAGGTCAGATAATGATATGCCATACAGACTAGTTATCAAGGCTTAGCTTGAATATACTCTAGTGTATGCAATCCATTCCTGATTTGAAGCTTGACACTGCATGTTCCACATTACATGAGCCATTATGATGGTTCCAAACTCACAGTGTGAGGATCACTTCCTGACAGGCTGAGATCAACCATAAACTCAAACCAAAGGAACTCCTGTGTGTCCTCTACCTTTACTTTTTTTTCTTTTTCCTAGAAGTCTTTTGGATAAGGGTATCAGACAGGCTTTGAGTGAAACTAGGAGCCTGGACCTGCAAACCTGTGTCAGCACATCATTAATGTTATTTATAGCAACCTGATGTACAAAACTGCTGTTAGCAATTCAGGGCATAACAATGTGATTAAAAAATGCTTCCAATCTTTCAATGCACAAATAATTATTTTTCTTTGAAAATACAGATACAGTTCCACAAAAGGGAAAACATGTATGAGTAGGTACAAATAGCAAATGGAAATACAGGAACTTTTTCCCAAGGGTTTATAGCCCATCAACAGATACAAATAAAAAAAGCTGAATACACATGTCTAAAAAATTACAAGTGTATATTATCAATTCTTTCTGCAAATTGTCTTAATTCCTGGGTCTGAAATTCAGATACATCTAATTACCCTACACTTCCTTCATCAAAACACAAATTGATTGAAAATAACCATGTGCATATGTTTCTGCTAACCTGCAGTGCATAAACAGATATGTTTTTTTTTTTTTTTTAACTGTCAATTTTTTTCATGTTAATTAAAGATATTGACTATGAAATAATACGAGGGTGAGACAAATGAAAACCTTAAATTTGTAATAACAAATTGAAATTTTGCACCGTTGTCCTGTAAGTTGGTAAGTGTGCTACAAACAGCATGCAGAATGGCCTGTAGGTGGCAGCATAGTGCTGATGTACACACACCGTCGCAGTATCAGTATAAAGACGACCACCGCACTTGTGACTTGCACCAGGGAAGAACAGCGTTCTGTTATTTGGTTTTGCGTAGTGAAGGTGTAAGATCTATTGAAATTCATCGATGAATGAAGGTTCAGTACGGTGATGCACGTTTGTCACAGTAGCAAGTCTACGAATGGAGTAGGAAGTTCGCAAATGGTGTGACTTCAGTGGAAGATGCTCCTCAGCCAGGTCAGACACAACGAGTTGTGACTCCACTAAACAATGCAGCAGCTGATGCATTAGTGAAGGACAACCGCCAAGTGACACTGAATTACATTGCAGCATGTTTACAGATTAGTCATGGGTCAGCACACCACACTGTGCATGATGTGCTCCAGTTTCACAAAGTGTCTTCAAGATGGGTGCCACGGCAACTGACTCCTGAAATGAGAGAAGGATGTGTAGATGCTTGTGAAGAACTTCTTTGGCACTTTGAACGAGAAGGTGATGGGTTCCTTGCAAGAATCGTTACTGTGGACAAAGCCTGGGTTCACTTCCACCAACCAGAAACAAAGAGAGCGAGCAAGAAATGGCACCATTCCTCATCATCAAACCCAAAGAAATTTCGAACAGAACGATCAGCAGGGAAGGTTATGCTGACACTCTTATGGGACGAAGAAGGCATCATTTTGGAGCATTACATGCCTAGAGGGACCATTATCACCAGTGCATCAAACACAGATCTCCTAAAAACTCATCTGTGGCCTGCAATCAAATCGAAGTGACGTGGATTGCTGTCAGCATGTGTCCTTTAGCAACATGACAATGCAAGGCCCCACACTGCACGTACAACAGTTGCAACAATCACAGACCTGCATTTTGGGTGTCTTCCCCATCACCATACTCACTAGACCTTGCCCTAAGTGATTTCCATATGTTTGAACCACTCATAGACGCAATGGGAGGAAAGAAGTTCCGTTCTGATGAAGGGGTACGCGACGCGGTGCAAGAGTCGTTGCACTGACTACCAAAAGAATTTTTTCCTAAACGAATTTATGCACTTTGTAAGTGCTGGAGGACTTGCACTGAGTGTGGGGGAGATTATGTTGAAAAGTGATACAGCTTTGTACCACTCCTGACAATAAAGAATATTTTAAAAAAATATTTAAGCTTTTCATTTGACTCACCCTCATAGTTTAAATGCAAAAGTGTGTCTCAGATATCCCACACAAAAGTGTGTCTCAGATATCCCACAAAAAGATATATCATTCCAGATACTTGGTACAGTGGGGTGCCCAATTATTAAAGCTACCTTCTTTGCACTGCCAGCTGTTTTTAGTTATTCCGTTCAGTTTATTGCCTAGATGCATTGGTGCATCACAGCAATTTGGGAAGCATATTGTTTCATGGAGTAGCTGTCCCCTCTCCATATGTCACATCTGAGTATCTGTCTGTCTTTGAGCTGGATGTCTTCCTGTGTTTTTACAGCAGAGTAGTACTTTTATATATGTAGAGCAATTACAGTCACAATACTGACATTACATAAAAAGGACCTCATGAATATTCACGAGCATCTCTTGCAGTGTTCTGATACACCTGTTTAGAAGTATAAAACCTTTTCTTAAAATGTCTGGTTGTGCAATTCCCATTACTTGTTCATTTTTATTTACAGGTATGACCTATCTACTTTCAAAATGTGGATGTTCTTTGGGAAATACAAATTTGGGATGAAAGGACAGGCCAATAATTAACCTTTTTCCAATCCAATTTTTTTTATTCACTGCATTCTCCCCAACTCTTCATTTATTTTACATGGCAAAGTATGTAAGGCATTACGGGTTATTATGTAATTGTTTTAAAAAAATAAAATGCAATATAAGGTCATGTGAAATTTTATTTTATTTTTTCACAATAGTTTTTGAAACTACACTGGTGTTTCTTATGGTTGTTAATATTTTTTCTGTATGGTACTTCTTAAAAAAAAAAATATATGGTACTTCTGAAAACAGTTGCCCGGGTGAATTCCAGGCATCCTCTTGCATGTTTTCCAGTACAAATTGTTTCTCTTCTTTCTCCTTGCATTTGCTGCAATCCACGAAACCTTTCTTTCTTTCATCTTTTTTTGCATTATAAAATGCATCTCAACTACGTGTATTCCAAAACAACAGTGGGTATCAGGAGCTACACAGGTTCTTTCTTCCTATAACCAGTGATCAATCAGGTTTGAGGAGCAAAGAATGCACTCAATTTATTCACTACCCTCTTCATGGGATGAAAGAAACAATTTTCATCTCACTTTGAAAGGCAACTCATATTCAACAAGTTTCGACTTCAAATCACATGGAAAATGCATAACTGTACATGTTAGACTAAATTTCATTTTGTGTAATTCCTGGGCAAGTTGAGGGCTTGCACAAAACCTGTCAATAAAAATGTGACTGCCTGAACCATCTGCAGAAACTAGCAATTGCTGTGCCAAATGAAACACTGTTCGACTTATGAAAGGTAAATCTGGATGAATCAGACTTTCTGTAATTGTCTTTCATAGTATGGAATATGAGGAAAAAAATGTAACCATTTTCTGAATCACAGAGACAGAAAATGTGTAAATCCTACTTCATAGGCTTCTTTGGATTGTAGCAGTTTAACTGAATTCTTCCTAATTCTGAACTAGGATTTAAATCTTACGGTGCTCTCATCTATGGCCACATTTCTTATCAGTATGTGAAGTTCTTTGCATTTACCATAAATATAATCATTAACATTCTCAACTTTGATGCCTCTTGTACTTCGACACCTCTCAGTTGTGACAGGTGGAACTAAACGGAGCATCCAAAATATTTGCCTTTGGTGGTGGTGGTGGTGGTGGTGGTGGGGGGGGGGGGGGGGGGGGGGGGGGAGGCTGTTTCTAACTGTGGGAATTTTAATTAGACTAGCAGAAATCACTTTTCCCGCTTTCTATAATAACACAACATTTCAAGGCAATGAAAATATTGCAAATAAGCACTGCTCATTTTCAAAAACAATTTTATTTAAAATCAAAAATTGTAGCACTGATGCTATGGCAAACTAATATGCAAGTTTTTTTACCTAGATATTAGTTAAACATGAAAACACCAAGATGGAACAAATACCGAAAAACACTGGTTATTCGGAATTACAATAACAGTATTGGTTTTAACCAATCAGTTTTTCCCATCCCTACTGGGGATTATAATTCAAGTGCAGCTACTCATGGAGGTCCACTGTGGGCTGTAATCATTGCATGGAAGTGAAACTTTGTCAATATGTTAATGTGTTAACAAATAACCAATTTACGCTGGAAAAAAATTGGTCCCGATTTTGACCACCAGTTGCAAATCCGGTGCTTTACAGTATTTGTACGGCAGGATGATGACAACACTGTCAATTGCCAAGCCACGACATGAGTGAAAAGTATGGCTATCCAGATGAGGGACAGTTCGCTAGAGTATCACTGAAAGGTCTAAGGACAGGCCCAATTTCATTAAATGGTTTCAAGATGACACTGAAATTTGAAAACATGGTGAGTTTGGTGTGTCATCTGGAAGAGGAAGGCATCCTAACCCAGTGGAAGTTATTGATGAGGTTGCTGTTACTGTAATTAACCATGCCGTACATCTCATGATGCACAGCAATATTCTGAAGTTGATATTTGATTTCTGGCACAGATCAAAGTTGTATAATGTGGCCAGAGGATACGGTCATATGATTTTTGGTTCATACATCTGCAATGCATATATGTGACCGTATCAATTTCTGGAGTTAGTGCATCTTTACGCAAAGAAAAATTGTTTTATCATCAGAGATGCTAGACATTGATTGCAGTTTTAAGCAAGCAACGGGCGAGCCTGTGACTTGTGGACTGGACAACAGAGAGCAGAGCAGGCTGTGTAGCAAGAGCTGAGTGCATACTAGATGTCCACTGCAAGTGTGGTAAGTGCTACTACAGCATTGTCTGGGTGATGGGTCAGCAGCCCAGAGGTTGCTGTTTAGCCAGCAGATGGCAGGAACACATCACATCGGAACTAGTGCCTGGCATTCCTGGTGATTTTGGTGAGCATCAGCATTCAGTTTGGAATTTGAACTGGGTCGTTAGTCTTGGCTGGAACAATAATTCATCTGTCTGATCAACTCGCCGTGTGTAGGTTCATCCTGTAAATGAACTGTTTTCAGTTAACAATTCTTGGGAGCATTTTTTCTATTTCCTCTAGGACACATCACATTGTATGTTGGGCTTACCATTGACTGTAGTGTCACGAAATTGTACCCTGGCTGTGTTCTGCAAATTTCCATGTATGTGCGGCTAATGGGATGCTTTCTGTTGTAGACCTTCTGGGGTGTGTAAATCATGTTGAACTATGTGCGTGATATTCTACAAAAGTGATGTCAGCTTCAGGACACTTTGTGATTGTGGATTCATGTCCTCAGGTTCCACCGGGCGAAACTTGCATGAAAGGGAGTCAATTAATTTCTGTGATTACACAGCTGTCGATCAATCCCACTGACATTTAACTGTATTATTCCAAATAGGCTATGTTCAAGAGGCAGGGTGAACATATAAAGTGAGCCACTGATGAAAGGTTGATTGTGTGTGACTACATTAGTGCACGTTATACTTCAGTGAACTGCAATTAAATTTGTTAAGGGTTCTTCTGCAACTACCATAACGTTGGTTTTCTGAGCTGGATTGGTTGAACTGATGTTAAGTCATTCACATGTCAGCATCCCTATGGCCAGTTATGGTGCACATGAACGAGTTTCTGAGCTTAACCTTATTTGATTTAAAAAGGATACCTTGGATGATTTTAAATTTTTAAAGTTACTGGTCATAATGTTTAAATAAAAAGGAAACTTGGGCAATTTACAACTTCAATGAAATACCTTGGATTATTGTAATTTATTTTAAAGGCTATTGGTTCTAATGTTAAAGGGAAAGGAAATTTTGGATAATTTAGAATTTCAGTTAATTACCTTTAAATACTGAATAATCTTACATTCTTTAAAAAAAATTGCACGATTTTTATGTTTCAAGGATTATTGGTTTTAATGTTTTAAGAAAAAGAAAGTATTAATTTTCTGCATACCTATATAAACTAAGTAAACCAATAAATGTTCAGCTGCTTTGCTCAGCCATTTAGTAAACCAGAACCGTTGTGTTCTAGCTTGACCAACTCCAAAGGTTACCTTTCCCTTTCGAATCCTTAAGAGACGGTATCACCGGGCAGTATTCTATGGAGTGACAAGGAACACTTAATGCTACAGAATGTGGTGTATGCATAGGACTGGTGAATTTGGGTACAGTTAAACCGTGTGTTCTGTACAAAGAGCCATTGCATTTGCCTTATGTGACTCTGTGGTGTGTATGCACAAGCATCTTTATTCTCAGTCAGTTGTTCTTTAAGGAGAATACATGTAGAAGGCCTGTCAGGTCTGCCATGACGTCTGCACGTTATTGTAACCTCCTTGTACAAACGTGAATCCTGCAATGGAAGAGCACAACTGTGTGGAAACCACTGTTTTCATTCAAGATGGGAAATACCTCAGGTCGCTCGACCAGTGAAAGAACTGTTTAATGCAACCTTCCACAAATGTGTTATCTCCAACAGTTTTCCAGATGCATGGTCAGCTAGATCACCTGATTTGACTCCATGTGACTTTTGACTCTTAGGATATCTAAAAGAATATATATGGACTCTACCAGATCTGAAGGGCAGTATATAGTGACATTTTGCTCGAATTCCACCAGAACTGCTTTGAGACACTGTTGATCACGTCATTTTACGGATGTAGCACCTCATTGATGTCTCCAGTGTTCATACTGAGTAAACTGTGTAAGAGGTGGTTAATAATACGAGGTTGGGAACTTAAATACTGGCAACTATTTATTTACAGCTCATACAAAATAGATTTTGTTGACAGATAGTTGAACGGAATGGACAGTGTCTTGAAAGGAGGATATAAGATGAACATCAACAAAAGCAAAACAAGGACAATGGAATGTAGTCAAATTAAATCGGGTGATGCTGAGGGAATTACATTAGGAAATGAGACACTTAAAGTAGTAAAGGAGTTTTGCTATTTAGGGAGTAAAATAACTGATGATGGTCGAAGTAGAGAGGATATAAAATGTAGACTGGCAATGGCAAGGAAATCATTTCTGAAGAAGAGAAATTTGTTAACATCGAGTATAGATTTAAGTGTCAGGAAGTCGTTTCTGAAAGTATTTGTATGGAGTGTAGCCATGTATGGAAGTGAAACATGGATGATAACTAGTATGGACAAGAAGAGAATAGAAGCTTTCGAAATGTGGTGCTACAGAAGAATGCTGAAGATAAGGTGGGTAGATCACGTAACTAATGAGGAGGTATTGAATAGGATTGGGGAGAAGAGAAGTTTGTGGCACAACTTGACTAGAAGAAGGGATCGGTTGGTAGGACATGTTCTGAGGCATCAAGGGATCACAAATTTAGCATTGGAGGGCAGCGTGGAGGGTAAAAATCATAGAGGGAGACCAAGAGATGAATACACTAAGCAGATTCAGAAGGATGTAGGTACTGGGAGATGAAGAAGCTTGCACAGGATAGAGTAGCATGGAGAGCTGCATCAAACCAGTCTCAGGACTGAAGACCACAACAACAACAACAACAACAACAACAAAATAGGTACGTGTTTCAATGTTTTACTGACCTTCAAAGTAGTCACTAGCAGTCTGTATAACCCGTTGCCAGCAATGTGGAAGTCTTAGGATACTCTTAGCAGTACCAGCTGTGTTGACAACAGCGTGGTCTACTGCCCGAAGAATTTGAAGCATTTCTGAAGCAAATGCGCTGAAGTGTTTCCTTCAGATTAGAAATCGAATTGAACTCACGAGGGCTAAGTCAGGGGAGTGCAGTAGGTGGTATAGCACTTAACAGCCCCATCAGCCAAACAAATCAGTAACAACTTGCATTGCACATGCTTGAGCATTGTCCTGTAAAATGATGGTCAGATCCTGCAGAAAGTGTCATCACTTCTGTCACTATGCTGTTCATTTTTGGAACACAACCTACGACCGACAGAGACAAAAGTGACGACACTTTCTGCAGGATCTGACCATCATTTTGCAGGACAATGCTCAAGCACATACAGTGCAAGCTGTTACTGATTTGTTTGACTGATGGGGCTGCTACATGCTATACCACCTACTGCACTCCCCTGCCCTCGTGAGTTCAACTCGATTTATAAACTGAAGGAAACACTTCACGGCATTCACTTAAGAACCGCTACAAATTCGTCGGCCAATAGACCGCACCGCTCGAACTGTCAACACAACTGGCACTGCTAATAGTATCCTACGACTTCCACATCGCTGGCAATGGGTTACACACAATGCTGGTGACTATTTTGAAAGTCAGTAAAACTTTGAAACAGTATCTATTTTGCACGAGCTGTAAATAAATAGTTGCCACTATTAAAGTTCCAACCCTTGTAAATTCAAAATTATGCCCATCTCTCTTGTTCGACCTTTTCTGCCCCCATCCTGTTCCTAATCCACTGCATGTGGAAACATTCCTATAAGTCTTTCTTGCATTCGCAGTGCCAGATTTGCATCTGTGGAACTAATTTTTTTCAGAACAAATTGGTTCCGCACTAGCATATCTACCACGTTTCACTGCCACACTACAATTACCGCCCATACTGCATCTCTGTGAGTGGCTGCTTGATACATAGTAATTTGATATATGGTAATGACATTTGAAGATATTGACTGAAATACATTTGACTTACATACTCTATTAATGTTTTGACGGACACAGACTACACATTTTCTAAATATATATGGTATACATGTACATACACACTATGAAATGGGAACGGTTGTTACAAAAAAAATCTCTGAGATTACTTGATGAAATTACTTCTTTTTTTTTCACACAATACTCTATAAACATACAAACAGACTTCTGCTACCTTATTAAAATATATTGTAATGAGGAAATGTTGTTAGTAAAAAAAATCTATAAAAGTTCTTGATTGATTGAGTTCAAATTTTTACACAATACCCTAATATACTTTTGGATGGACATAGGTCACACTTTTCTTTTAAATATGTGGTATATAAATTTATATATAACACATAAAACAGAATAAATTTATATATAACACATAAAACAGAAATGCTGTTAGTAAATTCTCAAAGTTCTTGAACAATTTATTTAAAAAATTTTACACAATAGTGTAATAAACTTTTGAACGGATGTAGGCTATATATTTTTAAATATATATGGTAAAAAAGTATATATGTAATATGTAAAGAGGAAACTTTGTTAGCAAGTTCCTGAATAATTTAATTCTAATTTTTATACGATGCTCTAATAAACATTCAGACAGATATTAACTGTATATTTTTTAAATGTATGTAATATAAAAATTACATTTAATACATAAAGAGGACACATTGTAAGCAAAAATCTAAAAAAACTTCTTGATAGTTTTACTTCAAACTGTTCAACAATACTCTGCTAAAATTCATAAAGACATAGACTACATATTTTTAAAAAACAATGTACAGATTTTCTGTAACAAGACACTTTAAGAATGAAAATGCTGTGCTGTAAAAAAGCGTGGTTTCGTTTTCTTTCTTGCTGTCCATGTTAATGTAGATATCAAGACATTTAAACAATTAGACAAACTGTTTCTTCCATATACATTCTTTCTCCTTATGTATAAATTGAAATAAAAATTGTGTATACACCAGTGTGCTGCTTTGTCTTCATCATCACAGTCAGTTTTATGAGGAACATTGTATTTATGGCTTATCAAGTTATGACTAGAATACTGCTATGAATTGAATCATTCAAAATTTTGCAATCCTACATACACACAGATTAAAATGAGAAATACTGTCGTTGAAGCTACCAACCTTACAGATCCAACCACTGGAAAGGCTCTCCTGTACCCCTTATGTTAATGATCCCAACCAATTTACCCATTAATTTAAGTGACTTCATTTAACAATCGAGGATTTATTTGCAATACCAATAAACATGGCTCCAAGGTCACAGAGAGAGAGTGGAAGAGATGCACAGAGATGGAGAGGGGGAGAAATTGGACAGACAGAAGGAGGAGGAGCAGGAGAGGAGGAGGAGATGGACAGAGAGAGGGGTGAGGAGGAGATGGAGACAGATTCTGGGAGGGGAGAAGGAGGTGGACAGTGTGGAGTGAGGAAGAGGGGCGATGAACAAAGAGAGGGGGATTGTTTTGCTTTGCTTGTTTTAGGGTGCAAAAACAACTAAGGACATCAGCACCCATGTCATAGCCTTAGATCCTCAAGAAGTAAGATAGCTTAATGTCATAGCCTTAGATCATCAGGAAGTAACAGAACTTAAAAATGACTATACATTAAGCCCAGTCAACAGAAGGAAAGCGACTAAAAACAAGGACTTCCTTGTGGAGAAAGGTCCCTAAAATACACTTTAGAGACAGTGGACGTCCTGAACTAAAGATTAATGTCCTTCGCCACACTGCTATGGCAGATAGAAAGTAAAACGTGGTCGACAGGCCGCACATTGTTTCCTAAAACAGCCTATAATGCAGACCACAAACACACATGACAATCTAAGGGCATTTGGCCAGAAAATGGTGAACTGTCAATGACTGACAACAATGAGCACAAAGTGCCAGGGGATCACCACTTAAAACAGCGACGGCTGAAACAACAATGCCCAATACGCAATACAGGTAAAATGATGGACTCTCAGTGACAGGACCGAGATGAGGTTGAGCAGGCCACTGGGAGAGGTCTGATTCACCTGAACTTGTTCCTCTGAAGAGAAAACCAGGGACCAGGGGTGATGCCAAAGTGACACCACCTGCCGAGAGATGGGGCAACACCGAGATCAACCCAAGTGATGGAAGAGCTAGCGGACTGAAGTACGAGGACTGCAGTCTTGGCAGTAGTGTCAGCAGCCACATTTCCTTCAGACCAACTTGACCAGGAACCCACAGGAACGTCACAGTGGCTCCCTCAACAGTGAACAAATGGATACTTTCTTGGACCCGTTGCACTAAGGGACGGACTGTGTACAGCACACAGAGGCTCTGACGAGCACTGAGAAAATCGCAGCGTGTGACATAATCAAAAAGCCTGTTTCGCCGGATGTACTGGGTGGCATGATATAGGGCAAAGAGCTCTGCTGTAAATATTGAGCAGTGTTCTGGAAGCTGATATCGAAAATGATTGATGCCAATAGCACACCCAATACAACAATCAGTCTCAGAGTCATGATTTTACACGAAGGTACCAGAGCTAAGTTCTGTGTGGAGGTCTAGACACTTACAGCGATAGATCGAATCCAGAAACGAATGAAGTCCACAATGAACATGGGTCGCCGCATTAAGCCAAGGTGGTGAAGGACACCCCCATTGGGAACACATTGGGTAGTGTGAAGTGAAGCTGCTGGTGCAATAGCCAAAAGCAAACTCCGGGAGGTAACAGAGAAGAAGGACGCACTCGATACTGGGAGCCAATGGAGTCATTAAAGAACGTGGCATAGGGTGGGTGGCCGGGCTTGGCAGACAAGCAGCAAAATGAGAAGGGGAGGAGTGGGAGAAGGAGATTATAACATATATAAAGTTCCTATACATATTCTGCAGTTATTAAACATTGCCAGGTTCCTTAGTTTGCAAATTAACGCAAAAACGTGTCTGCTGAAATGCTCCTATTAAACTGTAGTACTCTTAAGATAGGTAAAAAATAATAATAACTGGTACATAACATCTGTTGCAGAAGATGCCCATGCAAGTAATCATATGGGGTTTTGTGTTGAAAGTGTTTAAAAGCATTCAGAAATAAGTTGCAAATAAAACAATTGTAAAGCATTCAGAAATAAGTTACAAATAAAACAACTGTATTATTTCAAAGAGGAAAAGTTGCCATTTCATAAATTATCAGCGAGTTCAAATCAATGCCTTCATGAATTTTTGACTTCCAGTTCTCTTTATGCTGAAGCCGATGTCACAGACAACTATAAGGCTTTCTTTTTTAGGCGCGTGCTGATGCTACAGACACACACAATAGAATGACACATGGTTGGAGTGTCACATGGTACAGGTTGGGGCATCACAGTGCTCACTGTTCATTGCCTCACCAGCTACTTCATTTTGTGCACACTACTATAGCTTGCTGTCAGACTGATTATGTTGCTCTGAGTAAATCCACATTATTGAATTAAGGCAAGTTCATAGAATATGTATGGCTTTCACCAACTTTTGGGCATTTCCCCATCACAAAACTCATAAACAATTCCCAAAACCATCTAGAGAAACATCATCACAAAATCTCTTTCACAGGAAATGTTAACTTATCCAAGTTTACTCTCCAGCAGTAAACCCCATCTAACCATAACCTGAGTGGGTGATACTACAAAATATCATTGTAAATCAACAGCAAGTCTTGGCTTTAAAAAAAGTAAAAGACATGACTTCTTCAGTGAATGTATGAAATTTTAACTCCTATAAAACATAAATGGGAAGCATGTTTATTCATTAATTCAGGATCCATTCCCTTTAGTAAATAAGATAAATTTTCAGTAATTGATGTACAAATATCACTGGAATAGGAAACGTCGAGACTAGGCAGCAGAAAGAATTGAGAGAGGAGTAAACACTCCCAATCCCCAACATCTACAAAGTTTTTGTGTCTGAATAACAGGGATGTACGAATGCATCTGCCTAGACAGGAAATCCAAAAGCTGGATACAACACAGCACCACTCACTGACAGCCGAGACATTTTGAGACACTTTAACTCTATTGAACTGTAACTCTGCAGCTGCAGAATATTTTCTTCACTAATTTTCTGTAACATCTGCCACAACCTTGCAATGGCTGCACCAGTTGTCACTTACAGATTTCTGCAAAGTTCACCAAAGTGAAACAGGGAAAGACACTGCGAACCGATAATACTCCTCTAGAACTCCTAAAAAATGATTATCTTATTCTTTCCATTTGGGAAACCCGGAAAGTACAAGATGATATGAAAAATTTCCTGAGTCACCATACTTAAATGAAGGTGTTTGATCCTTCTCTACCACCACACATAAGTTTGCCATCCAATGTGATGCTCAATACAATATTGCATAATGACAGGTACACTTGAGCTTGGTATTAGTCGGAACAGCATGTGTTCCTATACATTGAAGTGTTTAGTGCAGCCAGTATCTCAGTCAACAGATTACACTTTAATGGGGTCAGTCAGGGCTGGGAAGTGTTAGCATTTCTCCTCACGATTGGGAAGCAATTTATAATGGAGATCCATCATTTTCGTGGTTGTGTGTCTATACATCCAATTAGGATTTTCATCATGTACATTCACTTGAATTTTGAATATTTCTGTAGAGGGAACTGGGCTTCTGTTACTCCATTGTTACTCGACAGATCTGGTGTGAGTAGTTTCAGTGCAGATGTGACAAGATTTCTAATAAGCTGGCAAATGGAGCAAGAGCCCAGTACGATGACACCTGGCTGTGTGTGGAAGGCAGGTAACACTCGCAGACAATAGGAATAATGTCAGGTAAAAACTAGTATAGATCAGTATTCTGGAGGCAGGGAATGGCTTCCATTCTCAGCTCAGCGGAGTATGGCAGATAGTGGAGAATATTCATTTTGAGCGTCCAAAAATAAATAATAGACAAATACACAGCCACGAAGAGAGTTAATGGACAAGATTAATGGCGGCAATGCCTTTACTATGCCTTTACTCTAGAGCAATTACTTTACAAGTTGCACTACATAAGAGCTTATAAAATTTACATCTCCAGTATGTTAAGTCTGATTGTGACAAACAAGTTGCTGACTAGCTCTTATTAAGGGTGATCATTTTAGCTGCACAGAATTTACACGATATACAAAACACAGGTGCAATCGCATGTGGTAATAGAATGGTAGAATTAATTAGCTTATAGACACTTACAGGTAAGACACAGAGTGACACACAGCAGCATGCCATTCTGGGATCACTGTAGTCGTATAATTCAAGATCTGAAGATGCAGTTCACTAATTTATGCAGATAAGTTAATGAATGATTATGATAAAATTAAGTAGGCAAATTAGGATAATATGATACAAAAAAACACAAATTCAAAAACATGACGAGAAACAGGAGACAGTTTCCTTCCAGAATAACATGAAACATTGATGAGCATTTCATTTATGTGCATTTCTGTTGTACTATAAATTATAAAACATAAGAACAGTATTTACCAGTATGTAGCTCAGGTACCAATCATTGCAGAACCAAGCACT
This sequence comes from Schistocerca serialis cubense, assembly GCF_023864345.2. Lineage (NCBI taxonomy): Eukaryota > Metazoa > Arthropoda > Insecta > Orthoptera > Acrididae > Schistocerca > Schistocerca serialis. The sequence continues at coordinate 826,511,894 of NC_064638.1, forward strand.
TAAGCTTAATTTTCTTAAAACGAAACTTCCTGGCAGATTAAAATTGTGTGCCCGACCGAGACTCGAACTCGGGACCTTTGCCTTTCGCGGGCAAGTGCTCTACCAACTGAGCTGCCGAAGCACGACTCACGGCCGGTACTCACAGCTTTACTTCTGCCAGTACCTCGTCTCCTACCTTCCAAACTTTACAGAAGCTCTCCTGCGAACCTTGCAGAACTTTTTTGTTTCATTGGTGTGCATGTAATAACATACATTTTAGTAACAAACTACGATTAATTTAAATAATTTAGATTGTACTTGCAAGACACAATCTGACATCAATTTGTAATGTCACAGGCCATGTAAAACAGTGTGCAGAAGAACAGGAAGCCAGAGGCAATATTGGCTCATGGGCTACTTACCATGGGAGCATGGTCTTGACCGGTTGTGTGGTAAGAATCGCCAGTGGTTCGGGCTGGTACTGGTCACATTGATGAATTGCATAGAAGTTGTAGAGATATTTAATTTCATTGGGAAATTGTTAGCAGTTTGTTGAGTACTCTGTGTTACGAATGTGCACTGGTTTTGTTGTATAACAGAATGATTCCTGCCAGTTTTATGGCATGCCTACTTTGATGTAGCTCTCAAAGGAAAGCATTATTAAGACACCTTTGAGAGAAGAAACTTTTACTGACACACATGATCCAGATGTGTCGCTTAAACCAAATTTTTTGAATTGGTCCACACCTACTGAAATTTCCATAAGATGCTGCAAACCTACACTTAAAGGGAACAGGTAATTACAGCAGTCTGCAAACACCCCTAAGAGACATAGTAGTATTCAGTACACTTAACTGTTTCACCAGAAATAATACGTTTCATTACTTTTGCTGCTCAATCCCTTGTGTGAGTGTGTATGGTATCACAATTTCAGACTTGGTTCCCCATGGACAGTAGCAACAATACTTTCTTGTGATGGCGCGACTCTGAAAAATTTAGTGAGTGTTGAACTATAGCTTATTAATTCCACAGTATTGATCTGAGTTAGATCATACCAGTGATGAGCATTGGTTAGAATACAAATCTCAATTCACAAATAGTGAAGAGTGACTAATATTTTTTGGTGGGGAGAAAGAGAAAGAGAAAGAGAGAGAGAGAGAGAGAGAGAGAGAGAGAGAGAGAGAGAGAGCGAAAATCACATTTATTGAATTTGTATATATTTGTCCAAGAACATTATTGAAGCTATAAGCTACCGCTACACTCTTCTCAAGAACATTATTTATTATTTGAGCTGTAAGCACTGTGGATTTTTTACTTGGGACTTAACGCAGGTGGGTGTTGTCAATCTCAGACTAGATTCAAGAAACCTTTTCACTTCACTTCATAACTGGAATTAAGAGAATGCCAAATCAGACCACTTGTAATACAAATTGTGTGAACAGAGCAGCTCCTATTCATCAGTAATTGAGCCTTGTTAACGGACCTACATTACCGAGTGATGGATAACGGGAAGAGGTAAATGATGAAGGGCTGAGTTCCAGTATAACAACCAATGAAATCATGCAACAATTTGATCAAATCTGTGATCTGATCTGCGACTGGTGCTCTGGCAGATGAATTTATTTATGCTGGACACCCAACTATTTACACAGCTGTCACAGAAATGCTCTGATACTGCAAACTGGGCGCAAGATGGGTACAGCATGCACACCTGACAAGGGTAACACATGGCTGTCGAAAAGTTTCAGTGTATCCACACTGCAATAGGCATAATTCAATGTCAACATCAAAAGCCAACAGCAATTGCGCTATTTAGATCTTTCTCACGAGCTACTTCACTGTTCTGTCTTTTAATCACTTCACTGAAACTCCACATTTGATCTTTAATGACTAAAACATGAAGAACATTAAACAACAACACAACATCTATTTTGACTCCGTAAGTTCTGCATGTCTTAATACATATGTTGTGAAACTACTTTGTGTTGTCCAGTTGATCATGACTCTCTGTTACCCAATTTGTTCCTTCAGTAAATTCTGCTGCTTCCACCTTTAGATTTGTTAACTTTCTAAGACCAACTGTACATAAAAGCAGAGTTTTACAGATAAAGCAATGTGATGTGAGGTAAAACAGACAAGGTTTCAGCAATTCAAGGTGGGGTAATTCTCTTGTCAGTGGGAAGATTACAGTTTTTGCTCAAAACTGTTTCACACACACACACACACACACACACACACTGGGGAAAATTTTTTGGTATGTCTCCATCATTCAACTCTCATGGTCTGGGAAATTTCATTCATATTTCAGTCAGTGAAATAAATGTTTGGATGGACACTTTAGTGTTCTTGAAAGCTTTCAGAGATAATGTCTATGCAACATATTCAGAACAATACATTCACTTTGAATCAATTTTGTAATTAAACGTAATTGAAAGCAGTGGTAGATGTTCCAGACTTACCCATTGAAAGTATCCTTCAGTCCATTAGTTCCCACAAGTGACTCTTCATCCAATATTTTTGCCACCAAGTCATCGACCATAGAATTGCTAGAAATAGCTCCATCTTGGTTTAAAAGCTCCCTGTCCTGTCCATTCTGCAATCATGTCATTTCGAAGGCACAAATGTAGTATAACTCTAACACATGTTAAAAATACTGGAACTAAAAAATTCCTAACAACTGGACAGAGGATGGTCTTGCACCTGAATGTAACATTTGCATAAGTTATTCATGTAAACATTGCATAAGGTAGTAAACCATAATGTCCACACAAGACATGACCATTTAACAAATAGGATCAGTAGTGAGTGATAAAGGTATGACTATACAAGTGCTTATCAGTACATTATGCACAGTCATTAAAAGAAAATGAGATGGAAGAAAAGGGCATTACCACATCAACAAAGTAACTAGTTTGAATTGAAAAGCTGAGAAATGACAAAGTAGTTAGCAACATTGATATTAACAAAACAAGAATGAAAAATAGACAAAGGGGATAACACAAAGTGAGGCAGTCCAAGGTAATGAGCGGTGAGGACAGATGAACTGGGGTTTGACCATTGCATGTATGAGAACCACTGGACAAACATGACTAGTAGAACAAAATCTCTCCAAATAATGGGAAAACAAACAGGCAAGAAAGAAAATAAAGAATTAATAAAAGGCTGAAAATTATAAGAGTGAGGTATTGGTTATTAGCATGAACAAAAAAATGAAAAAGATGAGTTACAGAGGTGATTATGTCGCAGGTTGTCATCTTATGGAAATAATTTTCAACGGGAGTCTTTCCGAAAGCCACTATAAGAAGATTATAGATCACAACAAACATGAAGCAATAATTGTGGATATTATGAGATACATGAACTGCAGTTCTAAATTTCAATATTTTAAATAGAGCAACAAATCCCTCAAATACAGTCATCTTGTTTCCTATCATAGACAAACAATCATTGCACAATAAATGCCACAGCACATAAAACCTACTGAAAGTTCAAAACAGTAATATTAGTACTCCCATGTATAACACATTCTTCCATAGTTTATTATTTACCAGACAAATTCTCTCACAATTACAATAAATAAACTATCATAAAGCCCCTTGACAAAGAGGACTAGGTGTAAAGCTGATAATAAAACAGCAGTTGTAGTACTGCCCCTGTATCCTGCATGAGCATTAGCAAGTAACATTATGTAAATTTACTACACAGCACAAATATTGAGATTTACAAAAGTTTTATCGCCCTTACAGCCAAAAAAATAAGTTTTTAAATCACTGCAAAAATTCAATCTCTATCATTGCTGTCAAATGCTTTTCTAAAAACTGACCCTTGTGCCCCATTTTTTTCAATATTGGGAGTGCCAAGTTATTTGAAGAGAAATGCAAGTTTATCCCTTCATCGATAACCCGCCACTGCTACTTACATTTTACATGAACAGTTTTCATAATATTAGAAATTAATACAGGTTGTATACGCGGACAAGGGAAAAAAATTCCCGGATTTCCCGGTTAAAAACACACTTTCTCCCGGGTGAAAACACACTTTTTCCATGTTAAGTGACAGTATATTTTCACTGCAAAACTTATCAATCCTTTGAATGGTTATGGGTTTATACACGGGCATTGAATTTCCGGCACTTCAGAAAACTAAACTCATGGAAAAAGACATGTTTTGGAAATTTCTTTGATGTGCAGCAACATGTGCGCTGCGTATTTTCGTATTACGAAAGTATACATTGGAATTCCACCAAACATCGCATGTTACTTTCCGAATCATTGAAATCGAGACTGCAATGCGCTTTTGTAAGCCAGTCATAGCCCATGTCACATCATCTCGCCAGCTAATGACAGCAGATAATCAGAGCATAGGACATGTGATGCAGTCAGCCAACAGCACCTTCACCGTTAAGTAGCACGAACACACAAACAGGGAAAGTTACAAATGTGCCAGTAAAATTTTTAATAGCGACATAAATGTCTGATCTTCAGGATTCAAAACTCTAAATGGCTCGTCATCAAAGAGTTCATTTTTAAATGAGAGTCAAACGTTCTGCGATTTAAGAAATTCATGGTACATTCTCGCACATAGTTCAACTTACGTAAAAGGATATTTACTTTGAAAGTAATGCTTTTCAAACCACCATTCGCAATATTTTCCCGCAACCTATTAGAAATAGGTTCATTTCAGCAGTTGCCAGAGAGCGCAGATAACGGCGACACCGCAGTTGCGCAGCTACCATGACGTAGAAAGCCCGTATGTACGTACGTGTAAAACATTGAAAGATCATACACTATGACATAAAAGAAACAAGACATCAGAGGATACTCCAAGAACATCAGTATCTCGTGAACCATGCTAAAATGTGCACATTTAAAATGCATACTTATGTGCACATTCGTATGTCCAGATTCCCAATAAGCTTTTCAGTGTGGTTTTCGGGATGTAAATTTTCTTGGATCAGTACTGTATTTTATCATGTTTGGTTCTTTATTATGGCATAATGCCATACGTACTAGAAGATGAAAACATGCACTTTAAATGCAGCGAACAGTTGAAACTAGCCAGTACTGTGGAATTAAACATTTCGTTTCAAATACATTGACTGCCTTTGCGGGAAAGGTTAATAAAAGTCAAATTCCTTTAGCACACAGACAAAAATAACTTCATTGTTTTGCAAGGCGATTAATTCTTGACTGTCAGAAAGGTGGAAATAAAATCTGTAACTAATAACATATTATAGCCTTCTGTAATTATGTGAATGCATTTTAATTCACTTGATAGCTCCCGGCAACAGATATCCATTTTTTCATTTGACGCGAGAGTAAACGAAGGAGAAATAGCAAAATCACTAAATGTAAACTTCTGTACTTTGATAATCTCTACAAAAAAAAGTGTTTATTAAGCAGAATGAATCAGGTTCTATATTTTTAAATTAGCTGTATAAAATTAATCAGGTGCACTGCAAAAGTACCTGAACTAAGATGCTTCGATAGTTTTGAAGTGTGGGTTTGCCAAGCCAAATTGTGGTCCAAAAGTTGCCACAAAAACTGCACATTACCTAGTCCTTGTATTTCATTCTCTGAACAAACTTTGGTTACAGGATATGAAGCTCTATGAAAACTACTGAGTAATATCATATGCCTTTTCAGTAAGAGGGCTAGTACTTTATTCCATTGCTTCTTGTCATCTGCAGGAGGGAAAGTTTTTGCATCTTACGACAACGTTAATGAAAGGTCATTAGATGTAACACAGACCTGATTGCTTCGAATTCTTAGTGCCTATTACTGTGTGATGGATTTGTTGGTTGGTTGTTTGTTCAGGGGTTAAGGGGCTAAACAGATGTCAACAGTCCCTTGTTCAGGAGATATTCCATCTTGAGTTAAAGACATCAACCAGAGATCACATCGAATGAGTTAAAGACATCAACCAGAGATCGCATCGAATTTATGACAGACATAAGTTGTGGTAAAATCAACGAACAGAAAGAAACACTGGTACCACAAATGAAAAATAATACAGATAGAGATAATCGAATACAAATCGGGTCGGTATGCTAGTTAGACTGTAGACAAGAGCTGTCCCAGGCCTCATCTGCAGTGATACACACCTCACCCACCCACTTCTACCCCACCCCTCCCACCAATCGAACACAGGGCTAAGACAGCAACAGAATAAATAATGATTCCCCATGAGATGATTAATAATAGTAAACAGGAGAAAATAATGCAATTACGATTCCAAAAATGCAGTGGGCCCAAAAGTCTACAAAACATGAGGAAGCTAAAGATATAATTAACATCAGTACGACTGACAACAGCCAAACAAAATGAGGTAAATTATCAAATTATCAGATCAGTAGCTGGGTCAGCAGTGTTGAGTGTCTCCCAGGGCTCAGTATGCAGCAGAGGGTATCCCTCCCACAACTGTCTCACCCTTCATCCGTTGCTTTCACAAGGTTAAAGATGGGAACAGATGCCTAATGTGGCAGTAGACACCCAACCCCAACCATCATGACCCTGCCCTGAAAGCAGTTTAAAATGTTATATCTGAGAATAAGAATCACTTTCTCAGATGAAACAAACAACCAGTTCAAATGTTCATTTGTCATCTGCAAACACCCTGGAAGACCAAGCTTGACATCGAGAGTGTAAAGATAGGGGCATTACACCAGGATGTGTGGTTTACTTACTTATTTGCATATTCTGTAATTATATACTGAGGTGACATAAGTTGTGGGATAACTCCTCACATATGTTGGAGGACCTCCTTTTGCCCAGTGTAGTGTAGCAATTTGACAAGACATGGACAAAAGTTGTTAGACGTCCCCTGTAGAAATAATGAGCCATGCTGCCTCTACAGCCATCCATAATTGCAGAAGTGTTGCCAATGCAATATTTTGTGCACGAACTGTTCTACTGATTATGTCCTACAAATTTCGATGGGATTCCTGTCAGCAATCTGGGTGGCCAAATTATTCACTTGAACTGTCCAAATTGTTCTTCAAATCAATTGTGTACAATTGCGGCCTGGTGATTGTCATCCACAAAAATTCCAGTGTTGTTTGGCACGAATGGCTGCAAATGGTTTCCAGGCAGTCGGACATAGCCACTTCCAGTCAATGATCAGTTCAGCTGGACTAGGAAAAACCAGTCAACTCCATGTCAATACAGCCCACATCATTGTGGAGCCACCACCACCTTGCACAGCGCTTTGTTGACAACTTGGATCCATGGGTTCGTGGGGTATGCGTCACACACTAACCCTGCTATCGACTCTTCCCATATTAAATTACGACTCACGTCACCAGGCCACAGTTTCCAAGACATCTAGGGTACAAGCAATATGGTCATGAGCCCAGGATAGGCACTGCAGTTGATGTCATGCTGTTAGCAAAGGCACACGTGTAGGTCGTCTGTTGCCACAGCGCATTAATCCCACAATTCGGCATACTGACTCAACAGATACATTCATAATGTGTCCCAAATTGATTTCTGCAGTTACTTCACGCAGTGTTGCTTGTCTGTTAGCAATGACAACTGCATGCAAACACTACTGTTGTCTGCCGTTAAGTGAAGACCATTGGCCCCTGGGTTGTCCATGGTGAGAAGTAATGCCTGCAATTTGGTATTCTCGTCACTCTTGACACTGTGGACCACTGAATACTGAATTCCCTAATGATTTCCAAAATGGAATGCCCCACATGTCAAGATCCAACTACCATTCCAGATCCCAAGTCTGTTAATTCCTGTTGTGCAGCCATAATCACATCTGGAACCTTTTCACATGAATCATCTAAGTACAAATGACAGTTCCACCAATGCACTGCCCTTTTATGCCTTGCGTATGTAATACTACCGCCACCTGTGTATAAACATATCGCTATCCCGTGACTTTTGTCACCTCAGTGTATAGGATCTGCCATAACACAGAGACAATGAAGCTCACATGCACACACAAGAAGATAGAAGTATAATTTGTGAGGATAGGACATGTGGTCAGCTGTGATCTAGCTGAAATGATTTAGGGAAAGTACAGAACACTTTTAATTAGGGTGGCCAGAAACAGCTAACTCCATTCTCCTGAATGTGAAGTAAGTACCTGAACACTGCACTGCCTCATTCAGTAGCTCCCCATTGTACAAAGCTCTTTCGGTCATACATAATTTGCACTGTATAACTTAAGACAGTTTTACACTACACCACTGCGCACACTTGGGCACCCAGTGGCCAGCAAATACCATGAGCATCTATGTATCCATGTCCTCCCTTCAGCCCATCTACAAAACTGAGGCAGCATCCCCCAGACGAGTGAAATGCTGAGCTCAAGGGAACAGCAAGACATCATCATCATACATTATAGATCTTCGCACTTTTGCTTGTAAAAGTATTACACTGTTATATATTGTTATGTGGCAGGTTGTTGTTGTTGTTGTTCCCTATTATTATTAACCCCTACTCTTCTGAGTCCCACAAGTCAGTTTTGACCAGTGTGTGCAAGACCTCACACAGATACAATGTGCTGCACATATGCAGTCCTGGGCTCAGCTTGCCTCAGCACTATTGGGCATGTCTTAGCTTCGTAAGATTTGTTTTGGCTATGTTGGTCCTTCTTGAGACTACTTGGTACCATGCAACATTTCATTTGACAGTGTGATGCAATACTGTTTCTTCCGGCATTTGGTACCCCATCTTTCAGTCAGCATGACTCTCCTATTGTGGTGGCAACACTGTTTATCCTTAGCTATTTGTTTGTGATATAAAGGAAATTCAAAGGTTCAGTGGCTGTTGCAATGGGACTTCCATTCTAAAAGAGGCAGTTGTGCAACATAAAAAAATCGGAAGCACAGTTCTTGTCCAACTGAAGGAAGAGAATTCTCAATATTTATTATGCAGCTTTGTAACTGCTAGATACTGCAAATTTTCTACAAAAAAGCTTTAAAACTCCATTCACAAAGGACAAAGATTTAGTTTGTGATGAAAAACAAAAAATTACAAGAATCAACAGTCAAGTAACATGGGAATCATTAGTTTTTACATCAATACACACTTTGTTCTAAATTTACAAGCATGTAACATGTGATGAAGTAGGCGGTATGAATAGTAAATTTTCTAAAGTCGCATGGGTTACTGAACCAACAGTTTTTGGAGGAATAAATGGACAATATGGAAACTTTATACGTGGTGATTTTTCTAAATGAGAACAAACTGCAAAAAACAATTCCTGAGAGGATAAGAAGCAAGCAAGTTGTATGGACATATGGCCGGAAATGTATTCAAGTCAGGTACACCTACTTGGAGGTACAAAATAAAAAAAGATCTTTCATAGTGTTGGTTTCAGTGATTGAAAGCACTTATACGAGAGTAGGATTGTTTTGTATGTACTAGTGTTTTAGCTCCGCACTCGAGGGGTCAGTGAGCTGGAACACCATCATGTAGTAGCAGCCACATTGCCCTCCATACTACCAAAGGCATGTCTTCCAACAGGGGAGGCAGGATGACCCGCAGGAAGTGCAGATATGGCTCGCATGTGAGGCATTGTCAAGGATGACTGGGCACCTACACACTGAGGCTAAACCAGTGCTGACAGTTCACTGCCAACATACCAAGGCACTTCTTCGTAGCCCACAGTTGGGTGTTTTGAAGTTACAGCCTGTTAAGTACGGGCATGGCTGGCACACACAGATGATAAAAGATATTGCACTAGTTCTTTCACAAGCCAAGGTTCTCACCTTTGTTCTTCATGCAACATCCATAAATCATTAGTTTACCTCAGATTTTTTACTAGAGAGAAGAGACTCGAGTGCAGCTTACGCTTCAAATTATGAGGCTGTTTTTCTCTGTAGCCCCCCCCCCTCCCCCGCTTCCCCTCCCCTCCCCTCCCCTCCCCTCCCCTCCCCTCCCCACCCCTCCCATCCCATCCCCCCAACAAATTAGTCAAGTCGTACTGTCTTAACAATCAAAGTCATTTGTAAAAAAGTGGACAATACACTAAAAATTGGTTAAAAGTGTGGATGACTTTCAAGAACATGGTACAGTCGGCAAAGTGAAACCCAAAGTACAAAAAATGATTCTGGAACTTCTTTCAGGAAATCCATTCTTAACATAGCATCAAGCTCAAGCAAAATTCACTCTGAAACAGCTGTTCATGCAAATTCCACATATTTGGAGGTCACAGCCACATGAAAAGGCAGAGAACCTGGTTTCAAGCATGCCTCCTCAGAAATGGAAAGCAATTATCAATGCTGCAGGTGACTGGACGTGTTATTAATTGTAAATGCATGTTCCTTTTATTCGTATAGGATGTCTGTATACGTTTTAGTCTGTTGCCAAGTAGACTGTTCTACTGATTAACCTGACCACAATCTTATGTAAGAGAATATGTGTTACTGATGTAACAGACTTATATGTTACTAATGCTGAAAAAGGTAGTGAATGACTGAAGTCCCAGCACCATGGTGACCTGTACAACAAAATAGTTACCACATAGGCAAGTCTGTAGGAAATAAGGCCTGCAAGCATTTTGTAAGTAGTATGGAACCATCCTTGTAGAATGGAACTTGCCACTGGTGGCTGGCTTTTGTGCCTCAGTGAACAGGTTGTCATACTACAGGTGAAAGCACAACAGAGGGTTTAACTCCAGAGAGGTCAGACAATTGCGTGGTTCCTGAGGAGGAACAACATCCTTTTCAGTCGTTGCAGGGTAACAGTCTGGATGACTGACTGATGTGGCCTTATAACATCAACCAAAACAGCCTTGCAGTGCTGGTAAAGCTAATGACTAAAAGCAAGGGGTAACTAAAGCTGTAATTTTTCCCCGAGGCACGCAGTTCTACCATATGGTTAAAATATTCCTGAGGTAAAATCGTTCCCCATCTGGATCTCCGTGTGGGGGCTACTCAGGAGGATTTCGTCATCAGGAGAAACAAGACAGGCAATCTATGGATCGGAACGAGGAATGTTACATCCCTTAATCGGGCATGTAGATTAGAAAATTTAAAAAGGGAAAAGGATAAGTTGAAGTTAGATATAGTGGAAATTAGTGAAGCTCAGTTGCAGGAGGATCAGGACTTCTGATCTGGTGAATACAGTGTTATAAATACAAATATGGTTAATGCAGGGGTAGGTTTAGTAATGAATAAGAAAATAGGAATGCAGGTAAGGTACTATGAACTGCATTGTGAATGCATTGTTGTAGCCAAGATAGACATGAAACCCATGCCTATCACAGTTTACATGCCAACTAGCTCTGCAGATAATGAAGAGAGTGAAGAAATGTATGGTGAGGTAAAAGAAATTATTCGGATAGTTAAAGGAGATGAAAATTTAATTGAGATGGGGGACTGGAATTCAATACTAGGAAACAGAAGAAAAGGAAAAATAGTAGGTGAATATGGATTGCTGGAACGAGATGAAAGAGGAACCCACCTGATAGAATTTTGCACACAGCGTAAGTTAATCATTCACGAATCATAAGAGAAGGTTGTATTCATGGAAGACACCTGCAGCCACTGGAAGATTTCAGACTGATTATATAAGGCTAAGACAGAGATTTTGAAGCCAGATTTTAAGTTGTAAGATATTCTCAGGGGCACAAGTGGCCTCCAGCCACAATTAATTGGTTATGAACTGTAGATTAAATCCAAAGAAATTGCAAAGAGGTAGGTAATTAAAGAGACTGGACTTGGATACTGGATAAGTTGAAAGAACCAGACTTTGTTTAGAGTTTCAGAGGGAGCACTAGACAACAATTGATAGAATATGAGAAAGAAATACAGTAGAAGACGAATTGGTAGCTCTGAGAGGTGAAATAGTGAAGGAAGCAGAGGATCAAAGAGGTAAAGAGACAAGCCCTGGTAGAAATTGTAATCTCCCCACGGAAAATTACCCTCTACCACGCAATAATTAATAATGGTCAACCAAATCATCCACATGTATTTACGTTTGAAAAGTATCTGATCAGATTTTCTAGTAATATATGCGCCGACAGCTCGTCGACGCCAAAGTATTTTTCTAGTACGTTTATTCTTTGGAACAACAGAGGTACAGAAATGTATGCTCCATGGTTATTATAGAGAGAGAGAGGAACAGCTTCGGAAGTATCGGTTGGAAGATTGTCGGATTGCTAAAGGAGATTTATTTACTCTTCTTCGCGCTAAAGCGAGCTAGGAAAGTTTGTGCCGCTAGCGTGATCGATAAAGAGAAAGAAAAACCTGTAAAAGAAAATTACATGAGACTTGGAACCAACAGAAAACGGAACATGTACGGAAATGGATTCAATATACAATTTTCCTCAGAAATAAGGTTTGTGACCATTTTATTCTAGAGTGAATGATGAATGAGTTCTCTGTCTGAATCACTGATGATTGTCTGGGCCCTGTAATTAATTGGGAAGTTTCGGCTGTGACGAAGAGAGCCTGCAATCTCTGAGTTTTTATAAATCGTCCAAAAAGGCTTCGTCCACATCTGAAATTTTAGATCTGTTGTAAACTGAACGAATTGTTCAAACGATCGATTTTCCCAACTGAATGCAGCGCTTAATAACAAATAACAACTGTAAAGATCTTTTCCAGCAAGCCAGCCGCTGAACATTAAGACGAAGGGCTCCACCAGAGATTCTACTAGGCTGATTTCACGTAAATAATATAGTTAAACTGTACACAGATAAAGGACAGAGAGAGAGAGAGAGAGAGAGAGAGAGAGAGCGAATGAAATTCGAGAAATTACTCAGAATCCTCCATTAGCATAATTGTTTGTCTGTCTTTTCACGGATCAGCCTAATAAGAAAACACGAAGCCCCGACTTTATTGTACAGATTTATGTGTGAGGGTGAAAGAGCGATAAAGGCGACAGATACACTTCTGTACAGACAAAACATTACACCAAGTTAGCGGCAAGCTGCATTCATATAGACTTTCATCATTTACAGAGTAGAATTCATTATAAAATCTCTGGATAACACAAGAGATATTGAATTTAACAGATGAAAGGAGAAACTATAAAAATGCAGCACATGAAGCTTATAAAAATGCAGCACATGAAGCATGCAAATGGGAATACAAATGTCTAAAAAATGAGACTGACAAGAAATGCAAAATTGCTAAGCAGGAATAGCTGGAGAACAAATGTAAGGATTTAGAAGCATATTTTACTAGGGGTACGGTAGATACCACCTTCAGGAAAATTTAAGAGGCCTTTGGATAAAAGAGAAGCAGATGTACAAATACCAAGAGCTCATATGGAAAACCAGTCCTAAGCAAATTAGGGAAATCTGAAAGGCGGAAGGAGTATATAGAGGGTCTATACAAAGGAGGTGACCTTTAAAGCAATATCATAGAACTGGAAGAGAATGTAGATGAAGATGAGATAGGAGATATGATGGCAAAACAAATTTGACAGAGCACTGGAAGACCTAACTAGAAACAAGGCTCTGAGAGTAGATGAGATTCCGCCTTGCCAGAGCCAGCCATGACAAAACTCTTTAGGCAAAACACTTTCAGACTTCAAAAAGAAAATAATAAATCCAATTCCAAAGAAAACAGGTGCTGACATGTGTGAATATTACTGAACTATGAATTTAATAAATCATGGTTGCAAAATACTAACATGAATTATTTATAAAAGAATAGAGAGACTGGTACAAGCTAATCTCGAGAAGATCAGTTTGGATTCTGGAGAAACATAAGAACATGCGGGGCAATACTGACCCTAAGATTAAACTTAGATAAAGCTTTTAACAATGTTGACTGGATCACTCTCTTTGAAATTCTGGAGGTAGTAGGTGTAAAATACATGGTGCAAAAGACTACTTACAAGCTGTACAGAAGTCAGCTGGCAGTTACAACAGTCGAGGGACATGGAAGGGAAGCAATGGTTAGAAGGGAGTGATATGGGTTGTAGCCTATCACCAATGTTATTCAACCTGTATTTTGAGCAAGCAGTAAAGGAAACAAAAGAAAATTTGAGGAAGGAATTATGGTTCAGAGAGAAGAAATAAGAACTTTAAAGTTTGCCAATGGCATCATCATTCTGTCAGAGACAACAAAGGATTTGGAAGAGCAGCTGAACGGAATGCACAATGTCTTGAAAGGATAATAAAGGATGAACATCAACAATAGCAAAACAAGGATAATGGAATGTAGTCTATATCAGGTGATGCTGAGGGAATTAGATTAGGAGATGAGAGTATATTGGTTTTGTTATTTGTGGAGCAGAATAACTGATGATGGCCGAAGTAAAGAGGATTGAAAGTATAGGCTGGCAATTTTTTTTTTTTTTTTTTTTGTGGTTTTAGGGTGCACAACTTCAATGCTCATTAGCGCCCTGACTACTCTAACAATGCACCGCGAGGCACAAGTTGACCACAACAACTAAAAGGGAAAACACGATAAAAGACAGACTGACAGGCATAGGATTAAAAAACATCATCATCAAATGTCCTTAGCGAGGTTTGTCGAATTGATAAAACGAAGAACACGAGCAGCTGCTCGTGGGTCATCCGCTAAAATGGCATCGAAAGTATTTGGCAGGTTAAGATCGAGGCGCAGTGTGTTAAGATCTGGACAGGACATTAAAATGTGTCTAACCGTCAGCAAGTGCCCACATGGGCAGAACGGCGCCGGCGCAGCCGTCAGCAGATGGCGATGGCGATGGCTGAACCGGCAGTGTCCAATTCTTAACCGGGCTAAAACGACCTCCTCCCGCCGAGAAGGGCGTGAGGAGGACGTCCAAGCCACGGGAAGAGGTTTTAAGGCCCGAAGCTTGTTGTCGGTAAGTGCAGCCCAATCGGCATGCCACAGAGATAAGATGCGCCGACAAATCACCCTGCTAAAATCGGACGAAGGGACACAACAAGAAGCTGTCCGAGGCTGGAGGACCGCAGCCTTGGCCGCGGCTTCTGCAGCTTCGTTCCCAGGGATGCCGACATGGCCAGGAACCCACATAAAGCTAACTGGAGAACCGACGTCCACCAGCTGCTGAAGAGAGCGTTGGATCCGGTGTACGAAAGGGTGAACCGGGTACGGATCACTGAGGCTCTGGATGGCGCTCAGGGAATCTGAGCAGATGACATAAGCAGAATGTCGGTGGCGGCAGATGTAAAGAACAGCCTGGTAGAGGGCAAAGAGCTCAGCTGTGAAGACCGAACAATGGCCATGGAGCCGGTATTTGAAACTTTGTGCCTCGACAATAAAGGAACACCCGACCCCGTCATTGGTCTTAGAGCCATCTGTATAAATGAAAGTCATGTCGATGAACTTCGAACGAAGTTCCAAAAAACGGGAGTGGTAGACCGAACCGGGAGTGACCTCTTTTGGGAGCGAGCTGAGGTCAAGGTGAACGCGGACCTGAGCCTGGAGCCAAGGTGGCGTGCGGCTCTCGCCCACTCGAAAGGTTGCAGGGAGGGAAAAAGTAAGGTGTTGAAGGAGGCGACGAAAGCGAACGCCAGGGGGTAGCAGGGCAGAGACATACAACCCGTATTGACGGTCAAGAGAGTCGTCAAAAAAGGAACGATAAGACGGATGGTCGGGCATTGACAGTAGCCGACAGGCATACCGACAAAGCAGTATATCGCGCCGGTAGGTGAGTGGCAATTCGCCAGCGTCAGCATGAAGACTCTCTACGGGACTGGTATAAAATGCTCCGATCGCAAGTCGTAAACCCCGATGTTGTATGGAGTTGAGGCGGCGTAAGATGGATGGCCGTGCAGAGGAGTATACGAAGCTCCCATAATCCAGCTTGGAGCGGACGATCGACCGATATAGACGAAGTAGGACGGTTCGATCCGCTCCCCACGACAGACCACTGAGAACACGGAGGACATTTAAAGAACGGGTACAACGGGCGGCCAAATATGACACATGTGGAGACCAGCTAAGTTTCCTGTCAAATGTAAGGCCTAAAAATTTGGTTGTCTCCACGATTGGGAGAGCAACGGGACCGAGTCTTAAGGACGGTGGGAGAAACTCTTTGTATCGCCAGAAGTTAATACAGACCGTCTTCTTGGCAGAAAAACGGAAGCCATTGGCGACACTCCAGGAGTAAAGACGGTCAAGAGAACGCTGAAGACAGCGCTCCAGGACACGTGTACACTGCGCGCTGCAATAGATGGTAAAATCGTCCACGAAAAGGGAGCCTGATACATCAGCTGGGAGGCAATCCATTATTGGATTGATCGCGATGGCGAAGAGAGCGACGCTCAAAACTGAGCCCTGTGGCACCCCATTCTCCTGGCGAAAGGTGTCGGACAGGACAGAACCCACACGTACCCTGAACTGTCGATCCATTAAAAAGGAACGAATAAAAAGAGGGAGGCGACCGCGAAGGCCCCATGTATGCATGGTGCGGAGGATGCCCGCCTTCCAACAGGTGTCGTAAGCCTTCTCCAAATCAAAGAACACAGCCGCGGTCGGGCGCTTCCGCAAGAAGTTATTCATAATGAAGGTCGACAAGGTAACCAGATGGTCAACAGCAGAGCGGCGCCTACGAAATCCACATTGTACATTGGTAAGTAGGCGTCGAGACTCGAGCAGCCAAACCAATCGAGAGTTAACCATTCGCTCCATCACTTTACAGACACAGCTGGTAAGCGAGATAGGTCGATAACTGGAAGGCAAGTGCTTGTCCTTCCCCGGCTTAGGAATCGGGACAACAATAGACTCGCGCCAGCATGCGGGAACATGTCCCTCAATCCAGATGCGATTGTATATACGAAGAAGAAAACCTTTACCCGCAGGAGAAAGGTTCTTCAGCATCTGAATATGAATAGAATCTGGCCCTGGAGCAGAGGACCGTGATCGGCCAAGTGCGTTTTCGAGTTCCCGCATGGTGAATGGGGCATTATAACTTTCACAATTCGAGGAGCGGAAGTTAGGTGGCCTAGCCTCCTCTGCCTGTTTGCGGGGGAGGAAGGCAGGGTGGTAATGAGCGGAGCTCGAAACCTCTGCGAAAAAGCGGCCGAAGGCATTGGAGACAGCCTCAGGGGCCACAAGGACGTCATTCGCGACCTTCAAGCCAGAAACTGGTGAGTGGACCTTAGTGCCAGATAGCCGGCGCAGGCTACCCCAGACAACAGCAGAAGGAGTAAAACTGTTGAAGGTGCTTGTGAAAGCAGCCCAGCTGGCTTTCTTGCTTTCTTTGATAATACGACGACACTGAGCACGTAATCGTTTATAATTGATACAATTCGCCACTGTAGGGTGGCGTTTAAAAGTGCGTGAAGCACGTCGACGAGCACGTAAAGCGTCTCTACATGCTGCGGTCCACCAGGGGACCGGTACGCGACGTGGAGAAGAAGGAGGGTGAGGGATGGAATATTCAGCAGCAGCGAGAATGACTTCCGTGAGGTGTGCGACCTGACGATCGCAGCTTGTAAAGGTTTGATCCTGAAAGGTCGCCCTGGAAGAGAAGAGCCCCCAGTCTGCCTTGGAGATGGTCCAATTAGAGAAGCACGGAGAGGGGGTATGCTGCAGGAGATGGATAACACACGGGAAGTGGTCGCTCGAATATGTATCAGAAAGTGCATACCACTCAAACCGGCGTGCAAGTTGGGGAGTACATATAGAGAGGTCTAAATGGGAATAGGTGTGAGATGTGTCCGAAAGAAAAGTAGGGGCGCCAGTATTGAGGCAGACAAGATCGAGCTGGTTGAAAAGGTCTGCTAACAAGGAGCCCCTCGGGCAGGATGCTGGAGAGCCCCAAAGGGGATGGTGGGCATTGAAGTCTCCAGTTAACAAAAATGGTGCAGGTAGCTGAGCAATAAGTTGCATCACGTCTGCCCTGGTAACGGCAGATGACGATGGAGTGTAAACGGTACAAAAGGAAAACGTAAAAGTGGGGAGAGTAATGCGGATGGCAACTGCCTGCAGGCCGGTGTGCAACGTGATGGGATCGTAGTAAATATCATCCCGGACCAGCAACATAACCCCTCCATGAGCTGGGATACCTACCACAGGGGGTAGGTCAAAACGCACAGAGGTGTAGTGTGCCAAGGCAATTTGATCGCATGGGCGTAGCTTCGTTTCCTGGAGGGCTACGACAAGCGGACGGTGCAAGCGGAGCAGCAACTTCAAGTCCTCTCGGTTGGAGCGAATGCTGCGAATATTCCAGTGAATAAGTGCCATCGTAAGAAAAGAAAGATGAGAGAAGTGGTCACCTCGAAGACCGCTTAGGGCCTGGCTTCGAGCAAGCACTGCCGCCGCTATCAGTAGGCGGACAGTCATCGTCCATTGGGTCTATAGGGTCATCGGCCATCTCGGGAGGATGGCCGGGAGGGGGAGCTTCCTCCGCCAGTGAACGGCCAGATGTACGGCGACCAGCGGTGCGGCCAGGCGAAACGGATGACGGCCTGGGGCGGCAGCCGCTGGGTGGCGCAAGAGAAGAAATGCGCCGTGGCGGGGAAGGAGAACTGTGCTTCCTATGCGCCTTTTTGGAAGGACGTGTAGTGGAAGTACCGGTCGAAGGCTGTGAGGTCGAGGTACGGAGGAAGTCTGCACGGGATGGTTCCTTCTTGAAGGCCCGTGCATCTGACTTCGGTGTCTTCGTCTTAGCAGAAGCTGAAGAAGGTGCTCGTGTCTGTGGGGTGATGGGAGGAAGAGGAGACGTCGACCGCGCGATCTTAGCACTGGCCGAACGGACGACCGTGGTGCTGAAGGCCAGATCGCATGTCTGGGTTGCTACCTCCCGGGTAGTCCGAGGAGAGGCGACGACAGTACTGTATTTCCCCGCTGGGAGCAGCGTGGGCTTCCTACTAGCCAATAGCTTGCGAGCAGCCGAGGTGGACACTTTCTCTTTGACCCGAATTTCCTGGATACAGCGTTCTTCCTTATAGACAGGACAGTCGCGGGAGGATGCTGCATGGTCACCCTGACAGTTCACACAACGAGGAGACGGAGGTGGACAGTCACCCTCATGGGCATCCCTGCCACAGGTGACACATTTAGCCGCATTGGAACAAGACTGTCGAGTGTGATTGAAACGCTGACACTGGTAGCAGCGCGTAGGTGTCGGGATATAGGGGCGAACAGAAATAACCTCGTAGCCCGCCTTGATGCGCGATGGCAGCTTAACACTATCGAAGGTCAAGAAAATTGTCCGGGTCGGTACAAGGTCATTGTTGACCTTTTTCATGACCCTATGGACAGCCGTCACGCCCTGCTCAGCGAGGAATGATTGAAGCTCCTCGTCAGTCAATCCGTCGAGGGAGCCAGTATAGACCACACCACGAGATGAATTCAAAGTTCGGTGGGCCTCCACCCGGACAGGGAACGTGTACAGGAGGGTGGACCGAAGCAGTTTTTGTGCCTGAAAGGCATTCTCAGTTTCTAGTAATAAGGTGCCGTTACGCAACCTGGTACAGGATTTGACAGATCCGGCTATGGCATCTACGCCCTTCTGAATAACGAAAGGGTTGACAGAGGAAAAATCCTTTCCGTCCACAGTTCGAGAAACTACGAGGAACTGTGGGGCAGGCGGTAGTACTTTTGTCACTGTTGGCTGGTCACGTTTCCGTTTTTGGGTCGAAGTCGAAAGAGATGGAGTAGAATCCATTGCGGAGGAATCCCCCATGATTGCCAGCGTCTCCGATGGCGCGCTCCTTCCTTGTGGGGACCCTCTCAGAGGGCACTCCCGCCTTAGGTGAATGTTTACACCTCAGGTCACACCTCCCGAGAAACAGACGGAGGGACCAATCGGCATGGTCAGAAGGTATCAGCTCTGGCAATCACCCCTCCCCGGGCCTGGCCTTTACCAGGGGGTACGCGCGTGCCTTACATGTCTACCCAGGGCGGGGACTTACGCGTTACCCCGTCACCGGCTACGCGTGCGAACGCGTGGGTCGGCCTTCAGGCACGCACAGGGAGGAAGGAAGAAGAGGAAAAAGAAGAGAGAGAGGGAGAAAGAGGACAGACTGTCTCAAACGCCGAGGCGGAGACCAGAGAAGGCAAGGAGAAGAAGGCAATGAGAAAGCAAGGGGAAGAAGGCAATGAGAAGGCAAGGAGAAGAAGGCAATGAGAAGGCAAGGAGAAAAAGGCAATGAGAAGGCAAGGAGAAAAAGGCAATGAGAAGGCAAGGAGAAAAAGGCAATGAGAAGGCAAGGAGAAAAAGGCAATGAGAAGGCAAGGAGAAGTCAAGGGAAAGAGTAAGGAAGACAGTGAGGTGGAGAAGAGCAAAGAAAGGAACCAACAAAAGGAAGGAAGAAACGAGAAGTGAAAAACCAAAAAGACCACGATGATAGGTCGTGGAACCGTCCGTCTCCGGACGCAGGCGCTAACTACCCCCGTGAGGGGGATGGACTCCTTTTAGTCGCCTCTTACGACAGGCAGGAATACCGCGGGCCTATTCTAATCCCCGGACCCGCAGGGGGGAGGCTGGCAATGGCAAGAAAACCATTTCTGAAGAAAAGAAATTAGTTAACATCAACACAGAGTTAGAAATTCTTTTCTGAATGTATTTGGCTGGAGTGTAGCCACATATGGAAGTGAAACATGGATGATAAACAGTTTAAACGAGAAGAGTATAGATGCATTTGAAATGTTGCTTTGCAGAAGAATGTTGAAGATTAGGTGGACAGATCATGTAAACAATAAGGAGGTACTGAATAGAACTGGGGAGAAAAGAAATTTGTGGCACAACCTGACTCGAAGAAGGGATCAGTTGGTAGGACACATTCTGAGACATTAAGGAATCACCAATTTAGTACTGAAGGGAAGTACGGGGGTAAAAATTGTAGAGGGAGACTACAGGATGAATAGAGTAAGCAGATTCAGAAGGATGTATAAGGGGCGTTCAAAAAGAAACGAGCCGGAGTATGGAATGCGCAAACCGGTGACAGGAGGCTAATATCGTGGCGAGTGTAACGAGGTGTGGTTCCGATCAGAGCATGGAAGTTCACAGGCCGTCACTAGAGGGCACACGTACACGCCACTTGACTATACAGAGCTAGCAGCTGCAGGCATCAATCGTCCAACACTGCCAGACTCATTGCAAAAAGAGACATAGAGGTGTCAAACGAAGAGCAAAGAGGTATTGTTCATTTTATGACAGCAGAAGGAGTGTGAGGAATGGACATTCATCGACGAATGTCATAAGTGTATGGTGAATACTGCATGTCGCTTGCAAGGGTCAAGGTGTGGCACAAACGCTTTAGGGAAGGACGGGTGTCGTTAGCCGATGATGCACGGTCTGGAGCACCACACTGCATTACCGATTACATCGTCTAGATGGTGGATGTACTCTTTACCCAGGACTGCCAAATGACAGCGAAAACCATAGCCGGCATGGTCAGATTGAGTGTCTGAAGTGTTCACACCATCATGAAGGAATGACTGCACATGCATAAAGGGTGTGTCCAATGGGTGACCCACAGTCTTCAACCACACCAGGAAGCATGTCAAATGGCCCACTGTCTTCCTCATCTGTAGCACTATGCTCGGGAAGGAGAATACGTTCCTGTCATGAGTGGTGGCTGGAGATGAATCATGGTGTCATCACTTCCAACCAGAAACAGAACGACAGAGTCTCCTGTGGAAGCATCCAGGGTCACCACCATCAAAAAAAGCCAAGGCCATCCACATGAGTGCAGGAAAGGTTATACTGACTTTCTTCTTTGACCAAGATGGCCTCCTACTGATTCGCTTCCCACAGCACGGGACAACAGTGAATGCCAAGCATTATTCGCAAACCTTGACCACCCTTTGTCAAGCCACCAAAACAAAACAACCAGGCAATCTCCAGTTGCGGAACTCCTGCATATATTCAAATGAGAGGTTCTCGGCCACCCTCCTTACAGTATGGATCTCTCCCCCTGTGATTACGCCATTTCTGGTCCCCTTAAAAAGGCTCTGAGGGGCAAACAATTCACCTCAGACAACAACGTCCAGCTGTACATGTGGAACTGGTTAACATAGCACCCCGGGAATTTCATGAGACTGCCATTCACCGTCTTGTGTTACAATGGGACAAGTGTCTCCACAGCTAGGGTCAATACTTCTAACATACAGATACTGGTTTCTGTAATTATGCCTCCGGCTCGTTTCTTTTTGAACGCCCCTTATAAGTGGCAGTAGATATTCGGAGATGATGAGCCTTGCACTGGTTAGAGCAGCATGGAGATTGGAACCAAACCAATTTTCAGACAGAAGACCACGACAATAATGGCTAGTGGCAGTTGTCATGAAGAATGTTTCACACCACTGTCTGTCTTACCTCATACTGGTGAACCACCTGTCTGGTGCTGATACCAGGGTTACTGTCAGATACTGTATCTCCACCTTCAACTGATTGAAATGCAGTTCTGACCATATGCCCATTACAACCCTTCTCATTTCTTGTCCTCTCGAGGACTGTTTCCTACACTTTGTCCCCACATACCATACAAACAATAACCGTTTATATTACTGCAACTTGTAATGGTTGAATTGATGGACCCGCTTGCAACATTATTTTCAATTTAAGATCTGCATTGTTGAATTTAAGAAAAACAGAAAACATGAATGAATTGCAGACATCGCATTTTCCTGGACTTAACTGCACATTTTAACATCCTCAGTAAGACATTGAAAGGTGAGAAGCAACATATTCGTATGTGCTGTTTTGTTTTGTTTTAGGGCAAAAAAGAAGCCAAGATCATACACGCCAATGTCAAAACCTTAGAACACTATTATGAAAAAGAAATTAAAAGCGACTATGCATTAAGCCCAATCAATGGAAGAAAAGGAGGCTAAGAACAAGGACTTCTCTTTGAGGAAGGTCCACAGCACACACCCTAGACAACAGAGGTCCCGAACTAAAGATTACAGTGCTATATTGCTATGATGGATAAGAAGTAAAACTAAAGTGTCGTTCACTAAAATGGCCAATAACAGATCACAAACATACATTAGAATGGTTACAAAAAGGGCATTCGCTACGGAAATGGCAAACTGTCAAAAGTTGATGACCATGAGCACAAGAGTGGTGAGGGATGACCACTTAACAAATGGCAACAGCTAGAACGACAGTGCCCAATACACAATCTAGCTAAAATGATCTCCTCGCGGCTAAGAGGAGGTAAGCCAGGCAGACGGGAGAGGTTTGCTTCCCCAGAGCTTGTGCCCACGAAGGGAAGATCAGTCGTGATGCCACAGTTACACCGCATGCTGCAGACGGCAACATGGAGATTATCAGAAGGAATGGAAAAACTAGCTGGCTGTGGTAGGAGGGAGGACTGCAGTCTTGGCAGTAGTGTCAGCAGCCTCGTTTCCCATCAGAATAATGTGGCCGAGAACCTACATAAACATCACAGTGGCTCCCTCAAGAATGAGCAAGTGGAAGCCTTTTTGGACCCTTTGGACTGTGTACAGCATACAGAGGTTCTAAAGGGCACTGGGAGAATCGGTGCCGATGGCACAATTGAAAAGCCAGTGTCACTGGATGTACTGCATGGCTGGCACAGGGCGAAGAGCTCTGCTGCAAATAATGAGCAGTGTTCCAGAAGCTGACACCAAAAATGGTCGGTGCCAATGAAGAAAGCACACATGACACCACAGTCAGTCTGAGAGCGTTCAGTGTACAAAAAGGTAGCATTGATAAGTTCCATGCAAAGGTTGAGAAACTTACACAAATAGATTGAATCTGGAGTAGCTTCATTACGAAGCTAATGAAGTCAAAGGTGAAAACAGGCTGTCGCATGAAGCCAAGATGGTGGAGGGTACACACCCATCGGGAAAGTGTCCCACAGAGTGAAGTTAAGCTGCTGGAGCAATAGCCGGAAGCAAACTCCAGCAGGTAGCAGAAAACAGGGATACGCCCAATACTGGCAGTCAAAGGAATCATCAAAGAAGGAGGCGTAGGATAGGTGGCCATGCATGTCAGACAAATGGCACGCATATCTGCTGAGCAGAACATCATGCCGGTATGAGAGCGATAGTGTGGCAGTTTCTGCATAGAGATGCTCAAGCCGGATAGCGTGAAAGGTGCCAGTGGCCAAACGGATTCCACAATGGAGGATTGTTTTTCAACAGTGTAAGATGGACAGATGTGCAGATTTATAAACGAAACACCCACAGTCTAGTTTCAAATGGTCAAAGGATTGGTACCAACAGATGAGGGTGGTCCAATCCGCTCCCAAAGAAGTACCGCTTAGGACATGTAGGACACTGAGGGACCAGGTGCAGTGCCAGCCAGGTAAGACATATGGGAGGACCAAGAAAAGTTTCCTACCAAGCATGAGACCCAGGAATTTCACAGTTCCAGTGAACGGAAGAACAACAGTCCCAAGATGTAAAGACGGTGGAAGAAACCCACTGCACTGCCACAAATTCACGAAAGCCATTGTCACTGCTTCAAGAGTAAATACAATTAGATCATCAATGAAGACAGCACTCAAGCAGACACATCCATGGAGAACTGCAATAGATTGCAAAACCGTCGACGAAATGGGAGATGGAGATGCCTGGCAGGAGACAAGCCATAATAGGGATAAAGGCTAAAGCACATAGGACAACACTCAGGACACAGCCCAGAGTCACACCATTTTCCTAGATAAAGGTGTCTGACAATGCAAAACCCACACATAACTTGAAGAGCAGGTGACTTCGGAAGCCCCGTGTGCACAGAGTATGGAGGATACCAGTCCTCTAGCAAGTGTCATTCGCTTTCTCCATATCAAAAAACCTGGCCACAGCTGTTATTTCTGCAGAAAATCTTTCATGACATGGATTGACAAAGTGACGAGATGGTCAACTACAAAGCGGCACTCTCAAAATTCACACTGTGTAATTGTTAGTAAATTGTGAGACTCGCGCCAACATAACCAAACGGGCATGAATCATACGTTTCATCACCTTTCAAACACAGCTGCTAAGAGAAATGCGGTGATAGCTAGAAGAAAGATATTTGTCCTTACCAGGCTTAGATATGGATACGACACTTGCTTCACATCAGTGTCTGGGAAACATGCTATCTGTCCAGATGTGATTGTACATATGAAGCACAAAGTGCTTGCCCACAAGAGAAAGGGGCTGCAACATCTGAAAGTTATTATAACAAATACAGTTCGCCATCATAGGATGATGGTTAAATCACAGAGAGCATGCCTCCCCGCAAGAATTGCGTCACTGCATGCCTCAGTCCACCAAGGAATTGGGATGCGGTATGGTAAAGATGAAGTGCTAGGTGTGGAACGTTCTGCGCTGCTAAGGATGAATTTTGTAAGGTACTCTACCTGGTCATCCACAACTGGGGAAATGTTGTTCACTGAAGGTCGCCAGGGAGTAGTAAAGCCGACAGACAGCCTTCGGAAGCTGCCAATTGGGTTTCACATAGTTGGGGGAGGAGTCATCAATCGGACAGCACACAGTAACTGGTCCCCTGAGTACTTGTCAGAGAGAACGCACCACCTGAGACAATGGATAAACTGTGCAGTACAAAACAAGAGGTCTAAATGGTAACAGAAGTGCATAGAGTGTGAAAGGAGTGTGGGTGCTCCAGTGTTATGGCAGATGAGGCTCATCTGATTGAGAAGGTAAGCCAACAGCGCACATCTTGGACAGGTTCTGGAAGAGCCCCAAAGGGGATGGCACGAATTTAAGTCACCAAACAGCAAAAAAGGGTGAGGGAATTGCACAATAAGCTGGAGGAAATCTGCCCTAGTGACACTGAATGATGGAGGGATGTAGATATACAAAGAGAAAAGGTGAAGCGAGGAAGGAAAATGCAGACTGCAACAGCTTGCTGCCAGATGCCCAGTGAGATGGTTTGACTACGATCATCATCCCGGATGAGCAGCCGGGCTCTCCCATTAGATGGAATGCCATCCTCAGGGGGAAGGTAAAAGCAGACTGGAAAAAAATGCGAGAGGTCAAAGCAATCACGAGGACACAGTTTTGTTTCCAGGGAGCAGAAAACAAATGGTCACTGTGATTTCAATAGCAGCTGTAATATCTCCTTGTTGGATCTAGCACTGTGAACATGCCACTGGAGAGTCATGACAGGGAAAGGGAAGGAGGGGAAAAAATGAAAGGTTGTCACCTCGGTGGCTGGCAAGTGCCAGCCTTTGAAGACTCACTGCTACACGGCACAGAGGCTGGAAACTCCTGCTCTACAAGATTTACAGAGGTGTCAGCATTATCAATGGGTTGGCCCGCAGTTTCCAGGGCAGAAAAACAGTCGGTGGTGCGCAACCAGAGAAATGAAAGTTGCTCGGGTGAGAGTATCACGTGACGACACCACTGAAGAGGACCTCCGAGTCAGCAAAGAAAGAGACCATTTGCCTTTGATTTCTTGGAGCCTTTACAGTTGGCGAATGAAGACTTGACGTTTGTTGGCTGTAGGTATGTAAAAAGTCTCCAAGGAAGTTCTTTCCAGCCTGCCAGTTGTGTAGCAGGTGATTTTGCCATCTGAGACAAAAATTTGGGAGCTCGTTGCACAGCTGGAGGAGAAGGAGATGAATATGCTACCGTGACATTCAGAGACACTCTTCAACAGTGTTGCAATGTGATACCTTCACCCAGTCAACTTCCGTTTCGCTGGTGGCACACTGCCAACCATTCTTCTGCTCCAGAATCAGCACACTGACCCGGTGAGAATGCCGACACCTCTGTAGATCTCATGGAGCAGGATCCTTCAGGTTCTGCATCACATAGAAGTCAGTCTTTATAACCACGGTGCTGAATTTGAGGTCACAAGTCTGCACAGCCATGTCCTTCGTGGAGTGAGATGTAGCAAGAATGGTACTGTAGTGACAGATGATAGCAGAGCTTCCAACTAGCCAACAACTCGCGAGCAACAGGGTAAGGCACTTTTTCCTTCACCCTGATCTCCTGGACAGTCTGCTCATTGAGACACACGGGACATTCTTGGGATGAGGCTGCACTGTTGCTATTGCAATTGATACAGGGGGGAGAAAGAGGCAGGCAATTGCCCTTGTGAGCTTCCCTAACATGAGTACCACATAGGTGTGTTGCGACAGCACTTAAGTGTGGTTGTAATGTACACAGTGAGGTTGTATCAATTGTTTTCATTAGCCGATAGACTGCAATGATTCCCTGATCAGAGAGGTAAGTTTGGATTTCTCCGTCGGTCAGACTATCGCGCAGCCCAGTGGAAAAAATACCACATGAGGAATTCAGCACTCAATGGGCCTCAACAAGTATAGGATAGCCGTGGAGGAGCGAAGACGCAAGCAGGGCTTGGGCTTGAATATCACAATTGGTCTCCATAAGCAAAGTGCCATTGCGTAAATGAGAGCAAGATTTCATATGGTCTGCAATTGCATCAACACCTTTCTGAATAAGAAATGGAGTAACTGTAACAAAGGATTGACCTCCTTCAGTACATGATAACACGAGAAACCAAGGTACAGCAGCTGGGGGATTCTTAGGATCTTTAGCCTAATTCCATTTACATTTAGTAGACATAGACTGAGATTGTGATTGGCCCACTGTGAGAAGATCCCCACGATTGCCTGTGTCTCCAATGGCATGCTCCTTCCAACTGGGGGCTCATCCCCTTATGTAACTGTTCACACCTCAGGTCACATCTCGCGATCTCCTGACAGAAGGGAAAACTGGCAATTTGGGAAGGTACCAGTTTAGGCCATTGCTCCTCCCTGGACCTGGTCTGTACCAAGGGGTACGTGCAAACCCTACCAGTCAACCCAGGCCTGGGAATTATGTATTACCCAGTCACCCATTATGCGTCAGACGTGTGTGCTGGGCTTCAAGAGTGCAAAGAGAGGAAGAAGAAACAAAAAAGGAACCTCAAATGCCAAAGCAGGGGAAGGGTATGAGCTGGAGAACTAAGAAAGAAAGAAAAAGCAGTGGAAGGACTGTTCTGATATGAATAGCTGGAGGATAGACATGCAGCATGGAATGGGAGAAGGTGCTGCACAAGCTGGGACCCTTTGGTAGCCAAGCACGAACTCATCAAGGAGTGGTGAGCCGCCTGGAGGCTGTACATGTGCTGACAGTATGTGCCGGATATAAATTTTGTTGCACCAAATTTTAGCTAGTCGAGGCCTCAGTAAATCAGTCTCTCAGTAATCAGGCCCACATTCAGCCTCTACTCGCTCAAGCAAGAATGAAGCGTACAATAATGAATTATTGTGTGCAACAATGTTGTTATTTAATTACGATGTTAAGGAATGCTATCTGTGTTTGAAATAGTGGCTTTCTTTATGGTTAATTTTCATGGCTTCTAAAAGGAAACTCCTCAAGCAGGAAGTCGAAATTAGGGTCAAGAGGAACTGAGATCCTTCGCAGAAAGCCATTGCGGCCAAGTATAACGTTGGACGAGCAACTACTTATGGCCAAACTGTAACAGATGAAGAGATAATCAAATGCATACAGGAAAATTATAACAGAAGTGATGAAGAGGGCATGGGAGGACAGAACACTAAGGCCTCTCATGCTGCTGGTGCTGAAGCTGCAGACATCTCCCTGGAGTACATTATGCAACAATCAGAAACACAAAATACTGATTTAATGCTTATAAAGCTGTTGTGTGATAATACGTATCAACATGTATCATCACTGTGACAACCAAAACTTTGGGATATATTTCCTAGTGAGTGGCCCTACGGTACATGCAATAACTCAAGGACTACATTTTCTATGCAAATGAACTTATCTATGAATTTAATAAAGTATAATCCCTATGCATTTACTCTGAATTTAAGACACTCAATAATCCAGCACTTCCACTAAACCAGCACCCATAAGTGCACAGAATGGCTGGACTGGTAAGAGTCCAATGTATATCTTCAGCAAACCAAAGATTATTAAATAATAAGGAAAGTTTGTGATCTATGCTGTTGAGAGATGTAGCCATTGCTATGTCGGTAGAGTAGTTCTAGATAATAAAATAATTATTCTGGTTCCATGTGAAAAAAACATTTACTCCATCTCTAACGACATACTATTTTTGTTATTAAATAGCTATCACAGGACATGGTAACCCAATTCCAATTGCAGGTTGCCTCTCTAATGGCATCCAGGGGCAAATGAAATTCGATTTTCAATGAAATCGACTTTTAAAAACTATGTTCATTTTGTAACCCACATCTTTCCGACGAGTCTTATATATAAAACATATATGTTCGATGAAATGTAAGACATTTGCTCTCAAGCGTGCCACAGTGCAGTGCCACGCCTCTTCACACAGCATTTTTCCATCGCACATATCTGTATTTCGGTCTGTGGAATTCAAACGTGTAATATTTTGTATTGGGTGCCATCAAACTATATTCAGGCTAGAGGAAATTGAAATGTCCTCGGGTGCCTCTCCTGCTCCCAAGTCAGTCGGTTTGACATCCTGCCCCTCTTTAAAATAAATAAATAAATGAAAAATTTTAAAAAAACTCGCAATTAATACTGGATGGGATTATTTGTAACTGGGATAACAAGAACTCTTCAGATAATTTGCACTCTTTATTGCTTATTACCTAATAACTTGCTTTTTTGTGTGATGCAAAATCAAATACAGAATACATAAAACCAGTAAAGACAGGAGACAAGCAAGACAGTACAAATTTCTTCAATCCTTAAGTTGAAGTACTTTTTTTCTCTCAAATCTTGCTACAGCTTTACGTAACATGTTTTCCTTTCTGGGAAAGACTATTACGTTTGTCAAACATTTTGCTACATGAAAAAAAGAAATGTTGTTGCCTAATTCTGAAAAACTGTTAATACAAATAATACTCTAGACTGGAGTGGTTTCTCGATCTGATTACGTGTATTTTGTTACTGTCTGCTAGATAAAATGAAAAAGGCTGATCTACTATTGCAGCAAATTGTAACAACCACCAAATAAACCTGACTGTTTTGGCACAAATGGTCATTTATATAACACAACAGAATATAAGTCACAAAGTACCAATATCAAATGCCTAATAGGCCTACTACAAGCAAAAACCTTTATGTTCGGAAATAGTTTCACATTTCATTCATACACTCCAGCTTCTCAAGTATGAGAACGAAAAGTAGTAGTGCAAAATTTTTATATAAATTTGAAATCGATATATTCTTCCGTAATTTGTGTGATATCCCGGTTTCTTCTCCTTCCCTGTTCCAACAAACAATCTTGCCATCATTAATTCTGTAACTATTCCTGTCAGGGTCAAAACTTATTCTTTGGTTAACTTCACTAACCCTGCCACAATCAACAGCTTAGTTACCCCGCATTTATTCTCCGGTTAGGTGTTATAGGTGTTCGTACAAAGCGTTTTCCACACTACTCCCAGAACAGAACATAGGCGGCTGTTACAGGGGTCTGTACAACTGGCCCTTACTAGTATAGCGGTCTGGCCAAAATTTTTCTGTCAAAATTTCATTTTCTTGGATACACCGAGAAGATAATACGTAATCTTTCTGTTAGTCGTTTATTCCCACTCTGATAGTCTAAATCTATGGAGTTCACTGGTAATTATACCAATGCTGATCATTCGCAAACCCAGTCAACACATAAACAGCAATTGCCATTCACCCGTTTGGCCTTATTCTACTGAGCTCGTATAGACCTGCCCCCTTCTGTCTGCAGGGAAGTTTATTTATAGATATGATTGGGATTCTCCTGGCAGAGGCATGCATTCAAATATCAACTTATGATTCATTCAGAAATAAACTCAGAATATATGTTAAAAAACCAACAGGGATGCGTTTCAAAATCATCCCTGCTGCTTGCTGCTACTGCTTATACAGCTAACAGCCACAGTTTGGTAGCCAGAAGCTGGAGAAGGTGCTACACATCCACAACTCAACTGCACATATGCATGAGCCCGCTCGCAACTGCTCAAACGAATCTAATGTAAACAGTTGTGACATCACGCTCATCGTAGGCAATTTGTTGTTATGAAGCATTGCATAGTCTTCCTAAAGCCTTTGATAGATTTTGCTGTTGACAGACGCTTGTATGAGCACTGTGTTTTGTTGTTGTATATGGCGCATTTTCTTTTTTTCTCTCGTTCATGCTTTATTGCTGCAGTATTACTCTGCAATAGTGGGGTACAGTAATATCCTTTATTAGAGTATTGTTTCTTACCAGTCAAAATTAAAAAAATTTAACTGAAAACTAAAATTTAAAAAATCCCGGGTTTTTTTCCCCGGTTTTCTCTCGGATGAAAAAATTCCCAGGTTTTTCCCTCATCTCCCAGGTCGTATACACACTGACTGAGGATCCAGTCCATTCCATGTAAACACTGCCCACACCATAGCGGAGCCACCACCAACTTGCACAATGCCTTGTTGACAACTTGGGTCCATGGGCTTTGGGGGCTTTACAGCTCACTCTAGTCTTACCATCAGCTTTATCATCTGAAATCCGGACTCATCTGACCAAGTTTTTCCGTCGTTTAGGGTCCAACCGATATGGTCATGAGCCCAGGTTAGGCACTGCAGGCGATGTCATGCTGTTAGCAAAGACACTCTTGTCGGTCATAGCCCATTCACGTCAAATTTTGCCGCTCTGTCCTAAGGGATACGTCTTGTCTTTCTGCAGTTATTACATGCAGTGTTACTTGTCATGCAGTGTTACTTGTCTGTTAGCACTGACAACTCTACGCAAACGGTGCTGCTCTCAATTGTTAAGCAAAGATCGTTAGCCACTGCATTGACTGTGGTGAGAGGTAATGCCTGAAATTTGACAGACTGGATCTCAGAATACTGAATTCCCTAACAATTTCCGAAATGGAATGCCCATGCATCCAGCTCCAACTACCATTCCGCATTACCATTCCGCATTCGGAGTCTTTAATTCCTGTCATGCAGATGTAGTCACATTGGAAATATTTTCACATAAATCACCTAAGTACAAATGATAACTCTGCAAATGCACTGCGAGGGTGTATACGCAGACAAGGAACAAGAATTCCTGTATTTTTCCCAGATCTCCCAGTTAAAAATACATTGTCTCCCGAGTGAAAATACACTTTTTCCGTGTTAAGTGACAGTATACTTTCCGTCGGAACTGTAAAACTCTTCAATCCTTTAAATGGATTTGGTTTTATACAGCTGCATAGAATTTCTCGGCACTTTAGAAAACGAAACTCAGGGGAAAAAACATATTTGGAAAGATCTTTGATATGCAGCAACGTGTACACTGCATATTTTCATATAACAAAAGTATAAATTTGAATTCCACAAACAGCAAAAGTTAATGGTTTAAGTTACTATATACAGTGTTCTTGGTAAAGCTTTCACATATAATATTGATATGTTAAGCACTTGTTACACTTTAAGATACATCACACAAATACGCCAGTAAAATTTTTAATACAGACATAAATCTCTTATCTTCTGGGCTCGAAATTCTTCTAAATGGCTCGACATCAAAGAGTTGATTTTTAAATGAGAGAAAACGGTCTGTGATTTAAGAAATTCATTGTACATTCTCACACATAGTTCATCTTGCGCAAAAGGAAACATTTTTCGAACCACAATTCATAATATTTTCCCGCGACTAGTTAAAAATACATTCATTTCAGCAGTTGCCAGAGAGTGCCAGATAATAAGAGGCATCGCCACGCTTGCGCAGCTACGGTCATAAAAGAAACAAGACATCCGAGGTTCCTCCTAGAGCATCGGAATTTCATGAACCATACTAAAATGCATAGTTCGCCTTAAAGCGCACACTCGTATGTCCAGATTCCCAATGACGTAGGCCTCGACCTGATATTAAGCTTTTTGGTATGGTTTTCGGGACGTAAATTTTCTTGGAGTACCAGTACTGTATTATCTCATGTTTGATTCTTTATTATGGCATAATGCCATACGTGCAAGAAGATGAAAACGTGCACTTGAAATATGGTGAACAGTTGAAACTAGTCAATAGTGTGGAATTAAACACTTCGTTTCAAATAAATTTACTAACTCAGCAGGAAAGCTTAATAAAAGCCAAATTTCTTTAGCAAAACAACAAAAATAACTTTATTGTTCTGCAAGGCAATTAATACCTGACTGTCAGAAAGGTGGAAATAAAATAAAATCTGAAACTAATAACATATTTTAGCCTTTCGTAATTATGTGAATGTATTTTAATTCACTTGATAGCTCTCAGCCACAGAAATCCGTCTTGTTTTCATTTGACGCGAGATCAGTAAATGAAGAGGAAACAGAAAAATCACTAAATGTAAACTCGGGTACGTGGAGATTACCAGCCCCCAGCCCCCCACTATAACTCAGACTGCCCTGTGCACCAGGGGGAAAAAAAAAAAAAAAAAGACTTTTCAAAAATAAGTTCATTTTATAGCGCACATCTTTCTGAAGATGTCTGTTAGATAAGGCATATATCTTCGAGGAAATGTAAGGTATGCTATTTGGTCTTTAGTGTGCCGAAGTGCAGTGCCACGCCTCTTCAAACAACATTCTTATACCGCACGTCACTGTATTTCACTCTGTGGAACTCAAACATGTATATTTTGTAATGGTTGCAATCAAACTATTTCAGGACAATGGAAATAAAAGGTCCTGTAGTGCCTCTCCTGCTCCCAGTCGGCCGGTTTGACATCCTGCCCCTCTAAAAAATAAAAAATCATAATTAATACTGAATGGGATTATTTGCAACCGGGAGAACGAGAACTCTTCAGAAAATTTGGACTCTTTATTGCCTATTAGCTAATAACTTGCTCTTCTGTGTGACATAAAATTAAATATAGGATTCCTAAAACCACTAAAGACAAGAGACAGGCAAGACAGTACACAATTCTCCAATCCTTAAGTCCTAGCGATTTTTCTCTCTAATCTTGTTGCAGCTTTACATGACGTACTTTCCTTTCTGCGAAAGAACTATTACCCCACCAAAGTTCGTCAAAAGCTTTGCTACATGTCGTCGTCTAATACTGAAAAAGCTGTTAATACAAATAGTATCTAAGACTGGTTTGGTTTCTCGATCTGATTACATCTATTTTGTCACTGTGTGCTGGATAAAACAAAATAGGCCTTTCTAGTATTGCAGCAATCATAACACACACCAAATAAGAGAGATTGTTTTGGCAATAATGATCATTTTTATAGTACGACAATATAATTCACAAAGTACCAACACGAAATACCTATTTGGCCTACTACAATCAAAAAGCTTTATGTTAGGAAATAGTTTCACATTTCATTCATACACTCCAGTTTCTCAGGCACGAGACTGAAAAGTAGTAAACGAAATTTTTGTATAAATTTGGAATCGTCATATTCTTCCATAATTTGTGTGCTGTCCCCATTTCTTCTCCTTCCCCGTTCTAACAAACAATGTTGTTGTTGTTGTTGTGGTCTTCAGTCCTGAGACTGGTTTGATGCAGCTCTCCATGCTACTCTATCCTGTGCAAGCTTTTTCATCTCCCAGTACCTATTGCAACCTACATCCTTCTGAATCTGCTTAGTGTATTCATCTCTTGGTCTCCCTCTATGATTTTTACCCTCCACGCTGCCCTCCAACACTAAATTGGTGATCCCTTGATGCCTCAGAACATGTCCTACCAACCGATCCCTTCTTCTGGTCAAGTTGTGCCACAAACTTCTCTTCTCCCCAATCCTATTCAATACTTCCTCATTGGTTATGTGATCTACCCATCTAATCTTCAGCATTCTTCTGTAGCACCACATTTCGAAAGCTTCTATTCTCTTCTTGTCCAAACTATTTATCGTCCATGTTTCACTTCCATACATGGCTACACTCCATACAAATACTTTCAGAAATGACTTCCTGACACTTAAATCAATACTGGATGTTAACAAATTTCTCTTCTTCAGAAACGCCTTCCTTGCCACTGCCAGCCTACACTTTACATCCTCTCTACTTCGACCATCATCAGTTATTTTGCTCCCCAAATAGCAAAACTCCTTTACTACTTTAAGTGCCTCATTTCCTAATCTAATTCCCTCAGCATCACCCGACTTAATTAGACTACATTCCATTATCCTTGTTTTGCTTTTGTTGATGTTCATCTTATATCCTCCTTTCAAGACACTGTCCATTCCATTCAACTGCTCTTCCAAGTCCTTTGCTGTCTCTGACAGAATTACAATGTCATCGGCGAACCTCAAAGTTTTTATTTCTTCTCCATGAATTTTAATACCTACCCCGAATTTTTCTTTTGTTTCCTTTATTTCTTGCTCAATATGCAGATTGAATAACATCGGGGAGGGGCTACAACCCTGTCTCACTCCCTTCCCAACCACTGCTTCTATTTCGTGTCCCTCGACTCTTGTAACTGCCATCTGGTTTCTGTACAAATTGTAAATAGCCTTTCGCTCCCTGTATTTTACCCCTGCCACCTTCAGAATTTGAAAGAGAGTATTCCAGTCAACATTGTCAAAAGCTTTCTCTAAGTCTACAAATGCTAGAAACGTAGGTTTGCCTTTCCTTAATCTTTCTTCTAAGATAAGTCGTAAGGTCAGTATTGCCTCACGTGTTCCAGTGTTTCTACGGAATCCAAACTGATCTTCCCCGAGGTTGGCTTCTACTAGTTTTTCCATTCGTCTGTAAAGAATTCGTGTTAGTATTTTGCAGCTGTGGCTTATTAAACTGATTGTTCGGTAATTTTCACATCTGTCAACACCTGCTTTCTTTGGGATTGGAATTATTATATTATTCTTGAAGTCTGAGGGTATTTCGCCTGTTTCATACATCTTGCTCACCAGATGGTAGAGTTTTGTCAGGACTGGCTCTCCCATGGCCGTCAGTAGTTCCAATGGAATATTGTCTACTCCGGGGGCCTTGATTCGACTCAGGTCTTTCAGTGCTCTGTCAAACTCTTCACGCAGTATCGTATCTCCCATTTCATCTTCATCTACATCCTCTTCCATTTCCATAATATTGTCCTCAAGTACATCGCCCTTGTATAGACCCTCTATATACTCCTTCCACCTTTCTGCTTTCCCTTCTTTGCTTAGAACTGGGTTTCCATCTGAGCTCTTGATATTCATACAAGTCGTTCTCTTATCTCCAAAGGTCTCTTTAATTTTCCTGTAGGCGGTATCTATCTTACCCCTAGTGAGATAGGCCTCTACATCCTTACATTTGTCCTCTAGCCATCCCTGTTTAGCCATTTTGCACTTCCTGTCGATCTCGTTTTTGAGACGTTTGTATTCCTTTTTGCCTGTTTCACTTACCGCATTTTTATATTTTCTCCTTTCATCAATTAAATTCAATATTTCTTCTGTTACCCAAGGATTTCTACTAGCCCTCGTCTTTTTACCTACTCGATCCTCTGCTGCCTTCACTACTTCATCCCTCAAAGCTACCCATTCTTCTTCTACTGTATTTATTTCCCCTATTCCTGTCAATTGCTCCCTTATGCTCTCCCTGAATCTCTGTACAACCTCTGGTTCTTTCAGTTTATCCAGGTCCCATCTCCTTAAATTCCCACCTTTTTGCAGTTTCTTCAGTTTTAATCTACAGGTCATAACCAATAGATTGTGGTCAGAGTCCACATCTGCCCCTGGAAATGTCTTACAATTTAAAACCTGGTTCCTAAATCTCTGTCTTACCATTATATAATCTATCTGATACCTTTTAGTATCTCCAGGGTTCTTCCATGTATACAACCTTCTTTCATGATTCTTAAACCAAGTGTTAGTTATGATTATGTTGTGCTCTGTGCAAAATTCTACCAGGCGGCTTCCTCTTTCATTTCTGTCCCCCAATCCATATTCACCTACTATGTTTCCTTCTCTCCCTTTTCCTACACTCGAATTCCAGTCACCCATGACTATTAAATTTTCGTCTCCCTTCACAATCTGAATAATTTCTTTTATTTCATCATACATTTCTTCAATTTCTTCGTCATCTGCAGAGCTAGTTGGCATATAAACTTGTACTACTGTAGTAGGTGTGGGCTTCGTATCTATCTTGGCCACAATAATGCGTTCACTATGCTGTTTGTAGTAGCTTACCCGCATTCCTATTTTCCTATTCATTATTAAACCTACTCCTGCATTACCCCTATTTGATTTTGTGTTTATAACCCTGTAGTCACCTGACCAGAAGTCTTGTTCCTCCTGCCACCGAACTTCACTAATTCCCACTATATCTAACTTCAACCTATCCATTTCCCTTTTTAAATTTTCTAACCTACCTGCCCGATTAAGGGATCTGACATTCCACGCTCCGATCCGTAGAACGCCAGTTTTCTTTCTCCTGATAACGACATCCTCTTGAGTAGTCCCCGCCCGGAGATCCGAATGGGGGACTATTTTACCTCCGGAATATTTTACCCAAGAGGACGCCATCATCATGTAATCATACAGTAAAGCTGCATGCCCTCGGGAAAAATTACGGCTGTAGTTTCCCCTTGCTTTCAGCCGTTCGCAGTACCAGCACAGCAAGGCCGTTTTGGTTATTGTTACAAGGCCAGATCAGTCAATCATCCAGACTGTTGCCCTTGCAACTACTGGAAAGGCTGCTGCCCCTCTTCAGGAACCACACGTTTGTCTGGCCTCTCAACAGATACCCCTCCGTTGTGGTTGCACCTACGGTACGGCTATCTGTATCGCTGAGGCACGCAAGCCTCCCCACCATCGGCAAGGTCCATGGTTCATGGGGGGGTAAACAATGTTGTCATCACTAATTCTGTAACTATTCCTACCACTGTCAAAACTCATTTTCCAGTTAACTTTACTAACACTGCCACAGTCACTGGTTTAGTTATCCAGCTATTATTCTCCGGTTAGGCGTTATTATGTGTTCGTACAATGCGTTTTCCGCGCTACTTCCAGAATGGGACTTAAGCGGCTGTTAGCCGGGGACTACAACTTACCCTGTCTAGTGTAGCGATCTGGCCCAAAATTTTCTGTCAGAATTTCACTTTCTTGGATACACTGAGGAGATAATACATAATCTTTCTTACCTGTTATTCCTGTTAGTCGTTTATTTCCACTCTGATAGTCTGAATCTACGGATTTCGTTAGTTATTATAACAACGTTGAACATTTGCAAACCGATTCAAACACATAAACAAGCAGCAGTTGGCATTCACCGGTTCGGCTTTATTCCACTCAGGTCGTATAGCCCCGTCCAGTTTTGTCTGCAGAAAAAGTTCATTTCTAGATGCGATGAGGATTCCCCTGGCAGAGACATCACGCCCTATGCATGCATTCAAAAATAAACTTATAATTCATTCAGAAATAAACTTAGACTGTGTTCAAAAATGTCCAAATACCAGCAGGGATGCGTTTCAAAATCATACGTATAATCGATAGACCGATGTGCACTGGATGCTAGGTGCTTTGTGAAACAAGGTTTTATTCGTCAAAAATATAAATTTGTCCTTTCCCCCCCGAAACTGCCACCCAGTTCAGATACCCCGGTTTGCAGCACCTCCCCCACCCCCCCCCCCTTCCCCCACTAGATTTGGACCTGTTACGAACACGTGAATCTGGCAGCTTGGGCACGCCAGTAAAATTTTTCCGGGTACCCCATGTGGCTGGTTGCTGCTACTGCTGGTTACATAGCCAACAGCCATACTTCTATAGACAGAAGCCTCATACACGACTCAACTGCGCGTGTGCATGAAGCCACTCTTAACTGCTTAAATGAATCTAACGTAAACAGTTGTGACATCATGCTCATCGGAGGCAATTTTGTTGTTATGAAGCATTGCATAGTCTTCCTAAAGCCACTGACACATTTTGCTGTTGGCAGACGCTTGTATGTGCACTGTGTAATTTTATAAGGCGCATTTCCTTTGCAATTTAAGTTTTATTTTCATTTTTATCTCTTGTTCGTATTTTAATGCTGCAGTATTATTCTGCAGCAGCGGGATACAGTAATATCCTTGGTTAGAGTATTGGTTCTTACCAATCAAAATTACAAGAATTTAACTGAAAACTAAAATAACCAAAAATTCCCTTGTTTCTCCCAGTTTTCTCCCAGATGAAAAATTTCCGGGTTTTTCCCGTATCATATACACCCTGACTGCCCTTTTATATCTTGCGGGTGTAATATCATTGACATCTGTGTATGTGCTTATTGCTATAGTAAGACTTTTGTCACCTCAGTGCACTATCACAGCAATACAAAGGAACTCAAATTCACAGACACTTCTGTCTGTTAGTAATTAACAGAGCAGTCATTAAAGCACACAACACACCCCGCCCCAGGGCCCCTCTTTTCATTACAATGACTGCCTGATACTCATTTTTATTCCACCAGCCCCTCAACAAATGTAAATCCACTGCCCCCCCCCCCCCCCCTCCTGCAAGTGGCAATAACAGTCAGGTTCAGAAAGCAGCAGTCAAGATAATTCCATGTTTTCAGATCTGCAGAGCAGTTCAACACAGGCCTATCATTATGCCTTGAAAAAGAAATATATAACAATGAAATTACGAATGCTGACTTTTGAAATTAAATACATCCAAACCCAGGTGATACACAAAGACAGGGGAAACTGCTCTTGAAATGTATCTCCAACTACAGCCATGAACATTTGTTAATCTATGTAAAGGTGGATTGCAGCTAGACTTTAATCCACAAACTCCATTTAATGTAAAAATTATGTCAACTGAAAATGTCTGTGTGTTATCACAGTTTGGTAATGTAAATGAGGGAAGCTGAGGATACGGCTCTCTGCAACAGCCAACACAGAGCAACCACTACTGAACAATGAAAATGTTGAAGCATAAGCAAACACAGAGTTAAGTACCTGCACCATACATGTGAAACTATGTACTAAATCACAATTAAAGGCCCAATAAAGAAATATAAACACTGGCCACAAATGAAAACTGAAGAGATTTTCACCGAAAACTGCTGTTAGTGCTAATGGTAGCCTGTGGAGTCAGTGTTGGGCCTGTCTCTCAAAAAGACAGCAGTTTTCTGAAGAAGATAATACCAGACTTGCAAATACAAACAATAGGTAATATAAAACTTCAAATTTGCTATTACAGGAGGAAAGATGCAGAATGTTCTACAGTATTACCTACAAAATTCCATGCCAGACTAAAAAATAAAATTCAGGCATTATATACGTTGAATCTCTTCTTCGTGTTATAACGAATTGTTTTCCTATATGTTTCGAAGACATGTAATAATACTTTACTAGCACCTTTCCAAGACTGTGAAAACTTTTTTAAATTAGACTCTAGAGGCTACATATCAAGAAAAAATGGCTTTAGTGTCAAGAGATTATTCATCAGCTATGACAATGAGCAGCACAACTTCAGAACATCGCTAAATGCTTTGCTCGGTTGGTTTAGAGACACGCTATCATTTTCCAAGATTGGGTTTCACTATAAAACTCCCAGTGTGGTGTGTAAACAGCAAGGCAGGGGATGCTGTACGGCCTGTTGCACAAACTTAAGAGATTTTTGTATCTAGGCAGTGTCTGTAGACAATCGAGTCATTTTCTGTGTATAAAATTGAGACATTTCTTATCTACAGACATACTTTTGCAGCAAAATCACAGAACTTCTAACTTCCATTTGAAATAAGAGACACGAGACAATTTTTAGACAATGTTGTGCAACATTACATACAGGGGGTATTTAAAAAACACATTGCTGTGGGTGGAGCTTGTGTAAAACACATTTCTGCTGCTAGGTGTATATAGTGAACTCACTGCCAGTTCAGTGCCGCTGTGTTGTTGACCTGGCTTGATCTGTTCATACACTACTGGCCATTAAAATTGCTACACCACGAAGATGACGTGCTACAGACGACAAATTTAACCGACG
Source organism: Schistocerca serialis cubense (assembly GCF_023864345.2). Taxonomy (NCBI): domain Eukaryota; kingdom Metazoa; phylum Arthropoda; class Insecta; order Orthoptera; family Acrididae; genus Schistocerca; species Schistocerca serialis. The sequence goes on from NC_064638.1 coordinate 826,552,497, forward strand.
ACAAATTTAACCGACAGAAAGAAGATGCTGTGATATACAAATGATTAGCTTTTCAGAGCATTCACACATGGTTGGTGCCCGTGGCGACACCTACAACGTGCTGACATGAGGAAAGTTTCCAACCGATTTCTCATACACAAACAGCAGTTGACCGGCGTTGTCTGGTGAAACGTTGTTGTGATGCCTCATGTAAGGAGGAGAAATGCGTACCATCACATTTCCGACTTTGATAAAGATCAGATTGTAGCATATCGCGATTGCGGTTTATCGTATCGCGACACAGCTGCTCGCATTGATCGAGATCCAATGACTGTTAGCAGAATATGGAATCGGTGGGTTCAGGAGGGTAATACGGAACGCCGTGCTGGATCCCAACGGCCTCATATCACTAGCAGTCGCGATGACAGGCATCTTATCCACCTGGCTGTTACAGATCTTGCAGCCACGTCTCAATCCCGATGGGGATATTTGCAAGACAACAACCACCTGCACGAACAGTTAGACGATGTTTGCAGCAACAGGGACTATCAGCTCGGAGACCATGGCTGCGGTTACCCTTGATGCTGCATCACAGACAGGAGCGCCTGCGATGGTGTAGTCAACGACGAACCTGGGTGCACAAATGGCAAAACGTCATTTTTTCGGATTAATCCAGGTTCTGTTTACAGCATCATGATGGTCGCATCCATGTTTGGCAACATCGCGGTGAACGCACATTGGAAGCGTGTATTCGTCATCGCCATACTGGCGTATCACCCGGCATGATGGTATGGGGTGCCATTGGATACACGTCTCTTGTCACCTCTTGCTCGCATTGACACCAATTTGAACAGTGGACGTATATGTAGCACATCATCTTCGTGGTGTAGCAATTTTAATGGCCAGTATTGTATATTTGTCCAATAAATACCCGTTTATTATCTGCATTTCTTCTTGGTGTAGCAATTTTAATGGTCAGTAGTGTATGTAGTGATTGCTTTTACTAGCAATATTTTGTTCTATTATGAAGGCAAGTTTGAGTGAACAATGTGCAGCTGTGACAGTTTGTTTTTTACTTGGTAAGAACACTGTAGAAACTGTTGTAATGTTGAAAACAGCTTATCAAGATGACGTTATGAGAAAAACTCAAGCGTAAGAGTGGTTTGCTCGATTTAAAAATGGGGACATGTCAATTGACAATCCTCGTTTTGGACATCTATCAACTGCCCAAATCATTCACATTTTGTTCGCCAGGTCAGACCCAATTTGTGGTAGACAGGAGACTGGTTCTTCCACCACAACAACACATCTGCACACACAGTAACAGTTTTCACCTAAAATGGCATTGTTCTGCTGGCCAGAGTACATGTGAGGTTTTCTTGTTTTCACACATGAAAAGTGCAATGAAAGGACATCAATTTAATTTGACAACATAAAAAAAGTAAATAAATAAATGAGAGAGAGAGAGAGAGAGAGAGAGAGAGAGAGAGAGAGAGAGAGAGAGAGAGAGAGAGAGGAGCTGTCAGACATTTCTAAAAATGGCTATAAAAATGTTTTGAACAGTGGGAGCACCGGTGGGACAAATGTATTCATTGTAATGAAGAGTATTTTGAAGAGGATAAGGTTGTTTTGGAAACAATTTGAAAATATATAGCATTTAAAAAAATAGCTGCATTATTTTTTTGTATCCTACTATTTTCCAGTATTTATTACTTTTCCATCTCTTTCCCACATCCAGTGTCTCCTCTCTCAGTACAAAAAAACTTCAATATGTTTACATGCTAAAATTTTTGAAGGTGCAGAGGATGTGGAATGAGGTAACTAGTACTCCACTCTTAGTCGAGAGTTTTGAAACAAGAGCATATTTGCCTTTTTCGTGCTCTGATGAGAGCGTTTTTCTGCTGGTTCCCTTCTTTTCCCTGCCACAGCAGGGCACATCACTCAAATGAAAATAATTTTACTGCTTAGTAAAATTTTGATATTTTACTTATGTGAAATTGAAATAATGCAAAAGTAATTTTGCAGTTCAGCCTGGATGTCACACGCACAAAAATTTGCATGGGCTTCAGTACTACAATATGAGGTTCCCAACATCTTTCTGCTGGATAAAACAAAATAGTCCTTTCTAATATGGCAGCACTTTTGTAACACACCAAATAAACGAGATTGTTTTGGCACAAATGGCCATTTTTATAACACGACAGAATATAATCCATGAAGTACCAATATCAAATGCCTATTAGCCCTAGTTTCACATTTCATTCATACGCACCAGCTTCTCAAGCATGAGATCAAATAGTAGTATTACGAAATTTTTATATAAATTTGGAATCGTCTTATTCTTCCATAATTTGTGTGACGTCCCCATTTCTTCTCCTTCCTCGTTCTAACAAACAATCTTGCCATCACCAATTCTGTAGCTATTGCTGCCACTGTCAAAATTTGTTCGCCGATTAACTTCACTAACCCTGCCAGAATCACAGGTTTAGTTATCCAGCGATTATTTTCCGGTTAGGCGTTATTACATGTTCGCACAACACGTTTTCCACGTTACTTCCAGGATAGAACTTAAGCGGCTTCTAGCCAGGGACTGTACTGCTGGTCCTTACTAGTGTAGCGATCTGGCCAAAAATTTTCGGTCAAAATTTTATTTTCTTGGATACACAGAGAAGATAATACGTGAACTTTCTCACCTGTTATTCCTGTCAGTCGTTTATTTCCATTCTGGTAGTCTGAATCTATAGATTTCGCTAATAATTATAACAATGCTGATCATTCGCAAACCCAATCAACCACATAATCAGACAGCGATTGGCGTTCATCCTTTTGGTTTTACTCCGCTCAACTCGTACAGCCCCGTCTCCTTTTGTCTGCGGAAAGTTTATTTCTAGAAGCGATGAGGATTCTCCTGACAGACACATCGCGCACACTATGCATGCATTCAAAAGTCAACTTATGATTCATTCAGAAATCAACCTAAAATGTGTTCAAAAATGTTCAAAAACCAACAGGGAAGCGTTTCAAAATTATATGAATAATCAATAGACAAACTTGTGCTGGATGCTAGGCGCTCTGTGAAACAAGTTTTTTTTTCCTCAAGAATATGAATTTGGCGCCCCCTTTTCCCGGTAGCATCTAGCTGCTTGCTACGACTGCTTGCACAGCCAACAGCCACATTCCTGTAGCCGGAAGCAGGAGAATCTACTACTCAAACGTGACTCAACTGCGCATGCGCATGAGCCCGTGCGTAACTGCTAAAACAAATCGAAAGTAAACAATTGCGACTTCACGCTCATTGGAGACAATTTCTTGTTATGAAGCACTGCATAGTCTTCCTAAAGCCTTTGACACATTTCCATTCGGCAGACGCTTGCATGAGCACTGTGTGTCGTCATTGTACATTGCGCATTTCCTTTGCAATTTAAGTTATTTTCGTTTTTTTTCTCTCGCTTATGTTTTATTGTTCAAATATTATTCTGCAGTAGTGGGATACAGTAATATTCTTTGTTAGAGTATTGGTTCTTACCTGTCAAAATTACAAAAATTTAACTGAAAACTAAAACAATGAAAAATTCCCGGAATTCTAAAAATATCCCGGGTTTTGCCCAGTTTTCTCCCGGATGAAAAAATTCCCGGTTTTTTCCCGGATCTCCCGGTTGTCCCGGGTCGTATACACCCTGTATCTCCACCCAAACAGTCGAGGCCCACCGTATTAGAAGATATTGATGATAGGATAGTAGGGTCATTCCATGTCAAGTCACCCAGGCCTTGACACCAACCATGTCAGATTTTGATGAAACTTGGTACAATTACTTCTTTTATCATCCTGAAAGCACTTTTAAAATTTTTTTGCTCTATCTCTTATAGTTTTTTTTTTATAAATTTTTAAAGTTTTTAGATTTGGCTTTGTTTCAGCAGTCGGAAATTGTAACTTAAACGTGTCCTCACAACTAAAAAAATTTGTATATTAAAGAATACTCAAGATATCAGTATGAAATTTTGGAATAAGTTTGTGTATTATATCTACATGTTAAAAAAAATTACTATAAAGATATATTAAATTCTTCCAAATGAAAAAAAAATTATAAGTTTTTTATTTATTTTTTTAGCTAACAGATGTTTAGTTTTACAAAAACTGCAATATCTAGAGTCTCAGACCTGATAGAAAGCTCAAATTTGTTTTAAAATACTCTTAATTGTATAGGCTATTAGATAAAAGAAAAATTATGTTGACTTTTTAACCTGTTTAATAGTTATCTAATTTTTAAAATAATATTAATTATATTTTAAAAATAAAAAATGCCAAGTGACTTAGACACCAAAAACAAGTTTTTGTCCACTTGGAGTAACAATGTACACTTGAATTTTGTATTGTTACTCCTGTGTTTTGAAGTAAAAAATTATTACAGTGTTAAATAGTGCTTGGATAGTATTTTATTAAGTTTATTCGAACTCTCAGTAAGTACTGTTGCTTAGTTTACAGAGATTCTTTTCCAATATCCTACAAAAGTAACCAGAACAGTAATCAGACCAAAAGTGAAATCAGTATGTCAGATATTCAAACCTGTAGTGTAGGGTTATTTAAAAAATCTGACTGTTTCCAAACAACCTACACACCTTCCAAAAAGTTACAACCGGTGTATCAGAATTGAGTGAGGAAGAAAAAGATTTGATCCACTTACGATCTGGAATTAATCTGTGTGAATTTAAGAATATATGTTCACACCACAGCTACTACTTTTTAAATGTTTTTGAAAAGTATCAAACAACATGTGTAGACCCACTAAAAACACAAAAAGCCCATCAAAAAATCGTTGAGAAGTGTAGGCTTGGATCTTTCTAAACAATTACTGACAAAAAATATTAGCATAAAACCTGGACAAAAGCTTTGCTCAACATGCCGTAACTTTCGTGAGGAAAAATTAAGAGTTGAAGTCAATGAAAGTGAAACAGATGATGAAGTCATGGTTGAATTAGAATCACTGGAATCCAGAAATGAATCCCTCGTACAAACAAACATTGCTCTTTATTATTTAGGTTTAACACCGATAAAGCTTCATGGCTTGTCAGAACAAAGTAAAGGGTCTTATTTTAAAAGGAAGGTTAGCAGTATTGAAAAGACTGCAAAAAAGGCAGTTTCAAAAGCATTAAAATATGATGCACCAAGTTCTGATGATGACGAAGAAGATAAAAGTGTGGTTGAGAAAGCAAAGGATTTTGATGTAATGATTTCTCTTATGAAAGAGAAGATTTCATCTGTTGGGAGGCCTAGAAAAATCCAGATTCTGACCTTGGCTCCAGATTCTTGGACTCGAAATAAAGTGATGAAAGAATTTAATGTAAGTGAGTACATGGTGCGACAAGCTAGAAAGCTAAAATCTGAAATGGGTATTTTGGAAGCTCCTGGTCCAAAAAAAGGTAAAACTCCTTCTGAAAATACAGTAAGACTTTTAACAGATTTTTATGAAAAGGATGAAAGTTCCAGAGTGCTACCTGGAACAAAAGACAAAGTAAGTGTTAAAAAAATGTGTACATGCAAAAAAAGACTCATTTTGTGTAACTTGAGAGAACTCTATTATTCTTTCAAATGGGAGAATCCCGAGGTAGAAGTAGGATTTTCAAAATTTTGTTTCTTGAGACCTAAATGGTGTATCCTTGCTGGTGCTGCAGGCATACACACTGTATGTGTATGCAGTATCCACCAGAATGTTAAACTATTACTGGATGCTGTGAAAATTGAAGAATCTGATAAAGACCTAATTAAGATGCTTGTGTGCAACACAGAAAACCAAAACCGCATGCTACATCATTGCAACAGCAGTCCTGCAAATACTGCACTAACAGAGTGGTTAACTGAAAAACTAAGTGAAGATTATGATTTAGAAGAAGAAATTGTAATCAGTCAGTGGGTTAACACAGACAGGGCAGAAATGATCAAACAGTCTATCGGTGTTGAAGACTACATTTCTTTATTGGTTAGGTCATTGGAAAAGCTCACCCCACACTCGTTTATAGCAAAATCCCAATCAGCAGCCTTTAAAAGATTGAAAGAAGACCCACCACCCAAAACAGCAATTATTGTGATGGATTTCAGTCAAAATTATTCCTTTGTTATACAAAATGAGATCCAAAGTTACCACTGGAATAGAGGTGGTTGTACTCTACACCCAGTTGGAGTTTTTCTAAGAAATGAGGAAAACAATGTTTTTGTTTCCAACCACTGTTTTATTAGTGATGACCAAGAACATGACACTGGTTTTGTTAACTTTGTACAAAACGAAATTACAAAGTGGCTGTCATTACATCATACTGACATTGACTCAGTTCACTACTTTACAGATGGTTGTGCTGGGCACTACAAAAATAGAAACAGTTTTAAAAATTTGACTGAACACTTGAGAGACTTTAATTTGAAGGCCCAACACTCTTTTTTTGCAACAAGTCATGGGAAGTCAATTTGTGATGGCCTAGGAGGAACTATTAAAAGAATTTTAAGGAAAGCCAGTCTACAGCTTTCAGACAAAGAACAAATAATGACAGCAATCGATGTGTATAAGTTTTGTGAAAAAAATATTGAAAACATTCATTTTCACTTTATTGACAAAAAAGAAGCTGATTTGCTACGGTTAAAACTAGAAAAACGTTTTTCAGCAACCCGAACCATTCCTGGAACTAGAAGTTTTCATAACTTCAAACCACTTCCAACAAACAACCTTGAAATTAGAAGGACTACAGAAAGTGTAAAACCCTCCTTAGTCTTTTCTTTCCATTCTTCTTCTGATTGGCTTAGTGTTGAACCATCCATAAATTGCTATGTGGCTGCAAATTATGATGGTAACTGGTACTTTGGACTGGTAAAAACAATATTCAATGATGAAGAAGATGCAGAAATTCTATTTCTACATCCTTCAGGACCCGCTGCATCATTTTATTGGCCTGAAAGAAGATTCCTGCATAGTTCCTTTGGAGCACATAGTCTGTGTAGTAGATGCACCTCAATCAAGCGGCACTGGGAGAATGTATTACTTCAAAAAAGACTGTATCAAAAGAACTGAAAGCTCTTGGATGAAGTGGAAAAACGGTTTGAATCAGCATTAATGTTTATTAAAAAGATAAAATTACTCAAAAAATTCAATGTTTCAAGCAATCAGTTGGGTTATACATAAGTGCCGTAAGTAAACTATCTTTGTACATAATTCTAATGTAATCTACTATAATTAATAAACATGTTAAAAAGCCATCATTATTTTGTTTTATCAAGTAGCCTATATGTTTAAGAGTAAATTAAAACAAATTTGAGCATTCTATCAGGTCTGAGACTCGAGATATTGCAATTCTTATAAAACAAAACATCCGTTAAAAAAAAAAAAAAAAAAAAAAAAAAAAAAAATACATATATATATATATATATATATATATATATATATATATATATATATATATATATATATATATATATAATTTTTTTTCATAGAAAATATTAATATATTTTAATAGCATCATTTTTATCTTCAAATATGTATAATAAATAAACTTGCTGCAAAAATTCATGATGTTATCTAAAAGAGTTTTTAAGATAAGCAAATTTAAAGTTTTGAATACAAATTAAACTGACCATTTCCGAAGGTTCAGAAAACGCAAAACATAAAAACTTTAAAAATTTATTAAAAAAACTGTAAGAGATACAGCAAAAAAAAAAAAATGCAGGTGTTGTCAGGATGGTATTAGAACCATTTGAGCCAAATTTCATTATAATCTAAGGAGGTGGGTGTAAAATTTATTTTTTATTGGTTGATTTGATATGGAATGACCCAGTAGAGAACATTTATGAAGACATCACAATTGTGGTTTCAATTCCTATAACAAACTACTGTATATTTAGGCAAATAAGATGACCTTCAGATAAGAAAAAGTATAAATTTTCACCAAAGATATATAGTTTTATCATATGCCAACCTATAATATGATCTCCACACTATCAACGACCTGTAAATTTAGTATAGAACAGTGATCATCAAGGACAATAATATGCATACTGAAGCGGGTAATATTCTTGAGTCATATTGGCTATTCAATTTTGTGGAAATATCCACTCTGTACTACTAAACAATTGGTACGGTTGCACACATCATAAAGCAAACACCTCCTTCAGCTTTGTTACAGTTTTCCCTGTAGAAGCACATGCTGAATAACGAACTCTTATGAACAGCTAACGAGTACTGTTGTAGGTTAAGTTGTGTTTTCGAACAGTTCATACTGTAAGTGTAACCAGCGTAAAATTTGTAAATTGTGTGCCTAATGATGGCACTGACAAGAAGAAAATACAAAGAAAGATTCAAGTTAAAGGTCATAAAACAAGATAAAGAATCAAACAAGTGTGCTGTAGGAAGGGCTTTCGATATAACAGAGTAGATGGTAAGAGATTGGTGAAAGAATGGAGATCCTATTTTTTAAGAAAAATGTTCTATGAGGAGAGGCTATTAAAAAAAAAAAAATATTCCATTAGGAGAGGCTTTTAAAATAATGTCCCATGAGGATAGGAACAGCTTGATGGCCATATTTAGAAAATTGTGTTGCAGAATGGGTACAAGAATAGAGGCAGAACTATTATGTTGTTACAAGAAATATGATTAGGTCTTGTGCACTGAAATGGGCATGGGCCAATCCAGAGGGCAGCAAAGAATTTAATGCAAAAGTAGGTTGGTGCAATTGTTTCATAAACAGAAAAAAAATCTGATAATAGAGCAGAAATTACTGAAAGATCTTGACCATAAAGTTACAAGTTTTCATAAGTCTGTTATTTATATAAGGCAAAAATACAACTTTCGACTATCTCTTATTGGAAATATGAATGAAACACCCATGAACTTCAATATGATAAACAATAGAATTGTGGAAACAAGAAGTGTAAATACTGTTCAACTCAGAAGTACAGGCCATGAAAAAACCAGCTTTACAATAGTATGAACATGCAAGACAGACTGAACAAAATTAAAACCTATGGCCACTTTCAAGTGGAAAACCATTCCTAAAATAAAATCTCCATGTGGCATTTTTGTACATTTTCACGAAAAGGGTTGGATGGACAAGAAGCGTGTAAAATTGTGGATGGAAAATATATGGCAGAGACCACCAGGCACTCTACAAAATCAACCAAGTTTGTCGGTGTGGATATGTTTCGCAGTCACAAAACTGAGAATACCAACAATCACACAGCATGAAGCAATACAAAGACCGCTGATATACCGGGTGATTTGACTTCAATGCTACAACCTTTAGACGTTTCTCTGAATAAACCATTCAAAGACCACATGCGTGAACAATAGAACAATTGGATGATGAGTGGCCAAAAGTCATAAACAAAAGATGGCACTACATGGACTGCATCACTTAATGTTTTGTGTGATTTCATGATCAACTCATGGGAAAAAGTTCAAGTGGAAACATTGATTAAATCGAAACATTCTGACAGATTAAAACTGTGTGCCGGGCCGAGACTCAAACTCGGGGCCTCTGCTTTTGCGGGCAAGTGCTCTACCATCTGAGCTACCAAAGCACGATTCAGGTCCAGTCCTCACAGCTTTACTTCTGCCAGTACCTCATCTCCTACCTTCCAAACTTCACAGAAGCTCTCCTGCGAAACTTGCAGAACTAGAACGCCTGGAAGAAAGGATATTGCAGAGACATGGCTTAGCCACAGCCTGGGGGATGTTCCCAGAATGAGATGGAGTGTGCGCCGATTTGAAACTTCCTCGCAGATTAAAATTGTGTGCCGGACCGTTGCAGGGTAAAAATCTCTCTCCGCTGCAGGGTGAAAATCTCATTCTGGAAACATCCCCCAGGCTGTGGCTAAGCCATGTCTCCACAATATCCTTTCTTCCAGGAGTGCTGGTTCTGCAAGTTTCGCAGGAGACCTTCTGTGAAGTTTGGAAGGTAGGAGATGAGGTACTGGCAGAAGTAAAGCTGTGAGGACTGGTCGTGAGCACTTGCCCGCAAAAGTCAAAGGCCCCGAGTTCAAGTCTCTGTCCGGCACACAGTTTTTATCTGCCAGGAAGTTTCAAATCAGCACACACTCTGCTGTAGGGTGAAAATCTTATTGTGATTAAATCCTTCAAAAAGTGTGGGATTTCCAATGCTATGGATGGCAGGAGGACAATTTGTTATGGGATACTGATGATGAAGCAGAAATCGATTCTTAAGGTGCAGAATGGGAGCCATATGACGAGCTTCTAAACAATGAAAGTGAGGCTGTACTTGAGGAGCTGCTTTCCTTAGATGATGACTGTGAGGATTTTGCAGCATTTTAAATGCACTAGTGAGTAATTTATTTTATTTTATAATGGTTTTAATTTATATAAATTTCAATCTACGTTTCAGCTGATACATACGGCAATGAGGCACTGTAAGTGAGATTAAAAGTAAAAATGTAAATTAGTTATACAGAACTGCAACCAGTCACTTTTTGAATAATTATGTTTTATTCCATGAACCGGTTTTCGAACCTTTTCAGGTTCATCTTCAGATGGTTTCAGGAAGTTACATCATTACTGGTAGTAGCATAAAGCTGGGTGCTGGCTTGCGACAGTATAGGCAGCTTTTCTCAGTTAGTGTCCATCTGTCTGCCTCCATTTTTATGTCCAGTAGTTATATAAGGACACACACTTCCACACAAACTATATTAAAGTGTAAATTAATATAGTGCGAAAGCAACAGCTAGTGTGATGCAGTTTGTGCATAGCTCTATCTACGGCTGTACAACTCATGTTGCTTCATCAAAGACATGCAGACTAGCAAACAAGTTGTCCATCTGTTTTCAAGAGATACATTGCGCTATCAGCTCAAATAATTAAAAAAAACTTGAAACAACTTGTTCACAAAACATTAATGTGGAGTCAAGCAAAATTGGAAAAAAGACTAAAGAACACATAATCAAACAATGGAAAATTCAGGATGGAATGCACTGGTGCTATTTTTGACAAAGGCCTTGTTGGCCAAAAGCCTTATTTTGTGACAGTCTTTTTGTTGTACCTATCTGCGACTTAGCATTTCCGCTATAATATTGTCAAAGAACACACAAAATGTTTTCTACCTTCAGTTCTTGGCTAACACATAACTAGTGAAAAGATCTTATTAATGCGCGATACCTGATCAAGTCGTACAAACATACTCTTCTAGACGCATGTTTTCCAATCAAAGATGTAATGTTAAAGATATTAACTATTAAATAATGCCAACCCCTTGATGTTTACTTCTTTCGGCAATATGACCTCCGTTATCAGAAAGATTTCCGATTTTGTAAGACTACAATGTGCCAAACCACAAGTAAAGATAAACGATTTCATCGTTAAACTTCACTCTGCGATTTACAATCGATATTCTGCACTGAAGTATACGCCTATTTTGCAATGTGGCTGGCGAAAGGCAGGCTTAACACTGGCACTGGCATACCCATATCATCATTTGAAAATGTAATTAGTGCGGCTTCTGATATTTAACTGCTTGAATGCTAAGAGTGACTTTTAATGTAAAAAATGTGGCTGTAGTGAGGTGTGCACACTGTTCTCTCCACTACTATTTTTTTTAACCACTCCTGCACTATCAGATGTGGAGGATGTGTGTGTTCTACACTATTATAATTACTTTAAGCAGAGGGTACTGATAGGAAATGTTACTTTTGTTTCTCTTTATTAAAATGTCGCTTTTGGTAGAATGCAAAATAAAAGAACCTAAAATAAATGTGCTTCAAAACTATACAATATGTGATGTACACATCAACAATATTATATGTCTTAATAATACCTTCAAAGCATTTCCAAAAAATGTATTGCATAGCATATTGGTCAAGTAAAACAAGGGATATGGGATAGTAATTGGCAACATAAGATATACAGTATAATTGATAATTTACAAACTGCAAGTTATTACACGGTTTTGAATACTTTTGTCCTTGTTATACGAATTTGATCTGTTCCATACAATACCAATGTATATTGTCTGTGGCTCCAATAAACACTAATTACTACTAATTCTAATCTAACACTATATCTATCTACATTCTACAAAAACAGAGACAGTGTATTACTATGAAAATAAAAAGTGGTGACTGGAGATGAAATACAAGAATAAATAGGTTTCATTCTCTGTGATAAGAGATTAAGCAACCAATTTTTCAATTTCTTCCAGCACTATTGAAGCAACATGTAAACAGTGTAGTAAGTAGTGAGACTGATACTAAACCAGTGGAGTAATCATCACGCCTAAAACTCATGGCAAACGGACATCTGACCCTTCCACCCTCCATAATTAATGCAGGTAGTTACAGTAGTGTTATCAGTACATAACTACAACACAACTTATAAGTAATCCCTCCTCCTGTTCAGAAACCGCGACATTAACTTAACAATTTATGAAGGTCTATTTACATATCAAGATGGTATTACAGGTCTCACACCACTTTACAGAACTGAATTCATAGTTGTAACTGCAAAAATTGAGGAAGAGCTAACTGATAAGTGTATCACAGAGTCAATAAAAAAGAGTTGAAATGAAGATATTGCTGGGTATTATCACTGACTGCAAAATTAACTGGTATCTTCCTACAATAAACCTTCACAAGAGACTCAGCATCAATTTTTGCCGACGTATAATCTCCGAGAGCGGGAATTTAAAACACTATGAAAGCAGCATACTACGGATACTTACATTTCCTAATAACATATGGAATTATCTTTTTGGGGAAACCTATCACTAGCAAAGAAAATACTCTTTGCCCAAAAAGATGTTACGAATAATGAGATGTGTAGATTGTAGATACCTTTCTGGCAACAAAAAAATTCTTACTACTACTTCCCAATACTTATTTAAGGAAATAATGAATCTTATGAATACAACACAAGGAAGAAGCCTGACTTCCACAGTGATCTTTTAAGGATGTATGTTCAACTTTGTCTATATAAATTATTTATTTCACAATTACAATTTCAGTCTCTGGGCCATTTCCAAGTGGTATTGCAAAAGATTTTGCTTCAGCACATGTCAGACTTTAAAATCTTCTGAATGTATATATGTCTGAGAATTTTAAAGTCTGACATGCACTGAAGCAAAATCTTTTGCAGTACCACTTGAAAATTACCCAAGGCCAAAATCGTAATTTTGAAATAATTTATACAGTCAATTTCAAATATGATGTCATTTAAAAAATGCTACTGTGAACCCTGACCACGAGAAGTTCCACAGTGATTGTCAAAATCTGTGAATGCTGGGGAAGGGTGTGCAGTACACTGGCAGTAAAGTTTATAACTCTCTCCCTCTGGATATTAAATGAAAATTTGATAACAAGTCAATGTATATGGAACCACTTACACTTTTCTTCTGGCAAGGACATTTTACAGTTTGGAAGAGTTTCTTAGTCACAATGAAAAACACTCTTAGAAATATAAAATTTATGTACTCCTTAATGTGATGTACAACGGAACAATACTGCAGATACTCATGTAATATAAGTAGTTCTGTTCATTGTTTCCTCTTCAATTTTTACTTGCTAGGTCCACTGTATGGAGTAACCTGTCAGTACATATAGTGCATAATTTAAATGTAATCTAGTATAACAATTGTCTCTTTTGTAAAATTATTACTTGTGTACCAATTTGCTTAGAAAGATCACACATTGTCATATAAAATGAAGAACAAAATAAACCGACTGACCACTACATCCTCATGAGCTTATAAAAAGATAGATCACTGAACTAAGAAAAAAATAAACAAAATTAAGTGCATAAATCACCACAGCAAAAAAGTACAATAGCGCACGGTCGGGTGCAATGCAAGTCACTAAAAAAATTTTAGATTGAAATCCACGGAATCAAAGTGGCAAGACGTCAGAACCAGATTGACAGGAGAAGTCATGGAGGGCTACACAAAAAGGACTGTAAGGGATGTAAGGCTCGAGCATTGGAAAAAAAAAGAAAAAGCAGCAGAAGTAGAAGTAGTAGTGGTGGTGGTGGTGGTGGTGACTGTGGTGAGATTAACAATGACATTACTAGTCCATATGTCGACATACCCCTCCACAAAATGGTATCAATTTTTTGAACGGTTTACCACATTACATAGATAAGTGTGAAATAAAAAAAAATGAAAGTGACAGCCACTCCAGGCAAGAGAAAGAAATAAGAAAAGCGAAAAGGTAGACATTCCAGCAACACACAGTAATTTCCCCATGTCAAAATTTCAAATGTGTTACAAAATATTTATAAACACCCATGTCTAAATTAGATAGTTCACAATTTACTTCCCTCTATATATATCTATTACTTGAATCGGGATTTGAAGTGTCCATTTTTAATAATGAGTAAATAGTATATCCAGAAAACGTTTTTGATGATAAAAAATTTCAGGTTCCCACACACTGTAGAGAATGGAAGATATCATTTGATCAACACAATATGCCTAAGTGTGCGCAAAACAAATACTGTTTATATAATTACATCTACATATTACTTTCATCAGTAATAAGCTCTTCAATTAAAAAATAAATCATGCTGACAGGTTCTATAGTTGGTACAAGCTGCAAAATTAAGATTGCTACTGCTATTACCAAGCAATAGCTCACACACCTGAGTGAAATCGGAAAGTGTGCCACTGAACGACCACAGCGGATAACCTCCTGACACAATATTTTCATCCATAATTTTGCCTCGCATATCTTTCCCATTCTCTTCACACTGAAAAATGAAGCAAACATCTTAACTCACTTGTGCCATATTAATCTTCACACCAAACCAGACTGAAAAATAAAGTTTTCAGAAGCACAATTAATCATTTATCTGCATATCCTTAAAAAACGTATTGGAAGAGAATGAACTGTTCCTAAACTACAAAAGTAAACTAAATTAGTAAGCATACACAAAACCATCACTCCAGTTTAATCAACTAATTCATACCACTCACAGCAAGTAGGAAACGAATAAATAATATCCATAAGAAAAGAGACACTTTTCATGCAAAACTGATCAATTTTATTAAGGTTTACACACACAAGCTCATGAAATTGTATTTACTTCTGCACATGATCTAACCTACTAAAATCACATGGTCGGCTAGAAAACAAGTGCGTTGACACTTCAATTTTGATACTCCAAAAATCGTTTGACAGTAATCTTCCTGCAACACTCTGCATGTGTCAAAATATAAATCTGATTAAAAATCAAGAACAAACACTATCACACGTATCTATTACACGTGAAACCCAAAATCAGTTCACCTGTACTAACCGTACCATTCATTGTATTTCACATCTTATACTGCAATTTTCATCCACTGGCATCTAATCCCGCATGTTTCCTTTTTCAAACAACTGTGTCGATGACATCCGTATTACTTTTTCACCCAGATGACAGACTGTTCCCTACAAAGATACTGTTAACCAAATATGTGACCGCCCACGTCATTCTACTCCAGCATTTACTGTTTTCAAAATAATCACAAAATATTTTGAAGCAATGTTTGCGAACAACTACAAAAACCCGCGGCAAATAAATTTTTCAATAGTATTCTCTCTTGCGCGGAGTGGTACGTACTCAAAATAATATCGCTTAGGTCAGGTTTGAAAGTAGGTGGGTTCCCCTACTTACAGGGAGTATCTCCGTAAGAAACAATGACTATTTAGATATGAATTACGCATGTAAAAATCATTGCTCTGTTTCCGTATATTCAACAATGACTAAGTTTACGACGTACAGTACTAGAACATCGCCATTGTATGAATCCAACAATACCAAATCCCACAGTTTACTTAGTTTAATAACTGGCCGAATGGGCTTATCGAAGACACTACGCACAACATTCTAAAAACCACAAGCCAAGCTGCTATTTAATAGGCTCGTTTCTATAATGCGTGAAAACCCAAAAGAAATCGGTTGCTACCGCCAATGCTCAAATTCGATCATACTATATCCAGAAGTCCAACACACCCACTGAAAACTATATGGCAAAAAAAATGACTAATTTATTGCTCACCTGCATTTTACGCACTTTAACAATGCCCAATGTCGTGTGCAGCTCTACAGCTTATTGCAACATGTTGCATTGGTACTTCCGTCACTTTCCAAATGGCAACGAAGCATCCAAAAAAAAAAAAAAAAAAAAAAAAATCCATTCGACAGAGTTCCTGCAACAATACCATGGCACTGACGAAGCGATAGTTGTTACAACAACAAAAAAAGCTGAATGATATAAAGTAAAACTTTTTATTACAAACCTACATAAGTTAAATAGCGCAATAAACGTATATTTGTGGTTATGACTTATACAACCAGAGAAGTAGCATTGCAATTATGCTTCTTAATGTTGACTGAACTGGTGTTCCTAAATGTCATAACCATTTCATTTTCGAAGAATATATCATGCGCTTGAAAGTCCATAACTCATGTGATAGATCGTGCATTCATCTATAAACAGAAACGAGAAAGTTAATTAATTTCTATCTGCATGACACTGATTTCAAGGATAGCAGACACTAACGTATCGTGCTACTTGCCAACCGAAATTTGTATTTGTTGAGTCACATATGTACTGTACAATTAGCATTTCAATGTATTGCACAAAGGCATCAATTTAATTATTTTTATATTGGTATAGAAAATCAGAAATCGTCAGACAACATAATTATGAGAGGTACCATTCTAGCCTGTATCCCCGATTTATACCCAAATCACCTCTGACGAAGGTTAATAAAGATCGCTTTTACAAGACGACGACCTATGTCTCGCATAACTGTGTTAGTGCTCTATCTTAAATTACTTCGATGTTTAAGTGGCATTCTGTTCCTTCAAATTCTCCTTAAAAAGAACGACACCTATACAGACAATGGAAAACAATATTATCCGTACTGGGTCCGTATTTTATGATTATTGCAGATTGTACAGTACCAAAATAGACTGATTCATTGTACAATCTGGAGCAGAACCGCAGTCTAAACAAAAGCATAATTAGGGGCCTAAAAGAACTGTTAAGTTATTACTGAACAAACATGCAACAACAGTTGTGGAAATCTAAATGATCAGCAGCCTCAGACAACTGCATGCGCCTACGCGGAAGTATAGAGCATGGCGGTGCACAGAAGTGTAAAATTGTCATTTTTGATGCAAATGAGTTGGTTAGCTTCGTGACATGGCATCATTTCAGAGATTTTTTATAGATGACACGAAAAACTTGAGAACTGATGGGTTATCCACTCGTTTCTGGAAGTGTGTGATAATTCTGTTCTGTAATGAATAAAAACACTGTGCTCCAGAGTGCTAGGTGGGGAGGGTTGGTGCCGCAAACCGGTTCCCACCCACACCCCCACCCTGCCAATACAACATACAACATGGATACGCCAAAGCCCACATTTGGGGTGTTTTCTATTCACAACATCAATTTGATAATTTCGCTGTCTTTTCTTACTTTGTTTTCTAAATGCACGCACACACAGACTCTCTCTCTCTCTCTCTCTCTCTCTCTCTCTCTCTCTCTCTCACACACACACACACACATGCACGCAATATATATCCACAAACTGAGTACAAGTGCGTAAGTAGCTGATGGGAAACAGGCCTGAGTACAAAGAGGCACCAACCCCATCACAACATGTCCCAGTTGCTTATAAGGAAAGTTCTGCAAGCATACATGATTTGTACCAATAAGGCACAGCCAAATAACCACCAACATATTATCTGAGGATGTATCCAGGTCTGATTTAAGAACCAGAGAAATAAGTGGCCTCTAGGAACATCAAGTCCGCAGCTCGTGGTCTCGCAGCAGTGTTCTCGATTCCCGAGCACGTCGTTCCGGGTTCGATGCTCGGTGGGGTTAGGGATTTTCACCTGCCCCAAGATGAATGGGTGTTGTTGTGTCGTTTTCATCATCAACATTCATCCCGATTACAGTTGAAGTAAGGCAACAGCAAACCACCTCCTTTAGGACCTTGCCTAGTACTGCGGTGTGGGCCTCCTGCATTGTTCCCCTATGCTCTGTCAAGAAGCATGGGACTTCATTTCCAGGTACATCAAACTGAGAGAGGTGCCAGAAGCAACCACGTGCAAAATTTGTATACTGGGTACAGATATAAGTACTTTCAGCATATGGGTATAGTAGAACTAGGAGCAATTAGCTACAAGTGGAGAAAGAGAACTTAACTGTTGTAGACCTATACGGACCTCCAAGTAGGAGCCTAGATATTTTCCTTGAAGTTCTTTATCACCTCATTTTTGAGACAGACAGTGAAAAATGAAATACAAATGGCCGAGTTAACATAGTACTAATTGGAAATATTGATGCTGACTTGCTGTCTACTGACTCTAGCTCAAAAATGGGTATGCTAACACTAACTTTTCTGATAAATGAGCCCACTAAAGAGGTCAATAGCATTAAATCATGCATTGACAACAAAATAACCAAGATGTCTCACTTCAGATACAATGCATCAGTACTAGAACTTGCCATTTCTGACCACCATGCTGTACAGGTACTAATAGAAGATAAAAATCTTCATAGTAGAAGCAAAAAGAAACATATGTCACAAAAATAACTACCAAGATGAGAATGTTTAATATCTAATTAACACGTTAAAAAGTTTAAAATGGTATGAAAAGAACTGCATTAATTTCAGTGAATTTGTATCAAATTTTTATTATAGCTTGACTTTCTCATGGCCAGATATTAACTTGCCAGTAAATGACTACAAAAAATAAAAAATAAGTAACTGGATATACCACAGAGCGAAAACAGCAAGAGAAAAACTTAAACTTTGCCTGTTTGCAATGCTAAAAATACTAATAATAATACACTAAATACAGAATTTAAAACTTATCATGATTATTACAAAGAACTACCGCTAAAAAGTAAAAGTAAGTAAGTAGCCACAAGATTAAGAAACTCTACTAACACTGGCTCAGCTGTTTGGAAAGTTATAAGTAGCTTTAGATATTGTGAGGACCAGTCAATTAGTGTCCTTACCCCATACTATGAAGAGAGTATCATTAAATAGCAATATCAGATCGCAAATTTTTGAGCAATTACTTTTCTCCTGTTAGAAAATCCATCAATGACCGTTTTAACAATCATCAGTACAGATATAAGGGCATTTCACTCAAGTAAAACATATACTTGACGTCAGCAAACAGCAAAGAAACAAAGTACATATTAATGTCACTATAAATACAAAATCAGCATCCTAGGATGGATGTTCTATCAATAAATTGAAAAGGTTCATAGACAATGTATCTGATAACATTGCCACAGCAGTAAATGGTGGTACTGCATGGGATATTTTCCCAGCATCTAAAGTTACCACCAGTAGCCCCAAATTATAAGAATAGTGTAAATCAAAAACTGAAAACTATTATCCCATCTCACTGTTACCTACATTTTTAGATTGTTAAGAAACTTATATATTGTAGACTAATGACATTCTTGAGACAACAAAATCCAATATTCGAAAATATGATTGGTTTTATAAAGAATTAGCCAATTTTAGTAGTCACAGCAAAATTAATAGACGCAATAACAACTTCTATAAAGAACTAGGAGTATATGACTGGAGTGTTCATTGATCTAGAAAAACCTATTAAGTGTGTCAACATCAACATATTACTTGGCAAGCTGTGGAACATGGATATTAAAGGAACTGGGTAGGAGTTAATAAAATCGTATATGAGCAACAGGAAACAATTTGTGTTGCCTAAAAGAAACAATGGATCCTCCAAATTAAAAATTACTGGTATCAGACATGGAGTGCCTCAAGTTTCTATCTTGGGATTCCTTCTTTTCTTGATATACATTAATGATAGTATTGTTCTCCTAACTCTGAAAGAGATATTGTATGTAGATGATACACCACTTTTGTGCAAACATAAGGCCTATAACAGACTGGAAGCGCTGTGCAACAGCGTAACCAACGAAATAGTGAAGCACTTCAATGAAAGACATCTAAATGTAATAATGGAACCCAGATACAGAGCATTATTTTCTTAGGAATCCCTTCATCATAGTTGAACTCGAAGCTGCCATCTCCAGCTTGAAGATGCACAAGGCTACAGGTGTCAATGGTCTTAGAGTTGAACAGATAAAGAACTTCGGCTGTAAAACAATGGAGTGGCTACTAAGCCTAATGAACACAAGTGTCGCCAAGCTACACATTCCCAAAATGTGGCGGAAGTCTCGAGTAATTGCAATACTTAAGCTTGGGAAGGAACGATCCAAAAAAATTCGACCTATCTCCCTTTTATGCCACACCTTGAAGATATTAGAACGGCTGGTACTTGACCGAATCGGTGCCGCTCTCAAAGCCTTGCAAGTTGCTGAAATGGCTTGCAGCAATATTCCACCAGCATGCATCGTTTCTTCTGCAAATGGATCCTCTTCATAGAGAGTTTGGTATCTTTCTAACAACAGTTTGTTGTCACTGGACATACCTGGAACATACAGAGCTCTGCATACCCTCGAAATAGTTTTCCTCCAAACTTGTTGGACGCATTTGATGAAGGTTTCGTACACTTCAGGTTGTGGCGGAATGTTTATCACTTTTGAGTCAAGCTCTTGACTGAACTTCTGCGAGTCAGCCTTCTTGAAGTGAAACCTCTTCTTGAATTGTACCTCTTCAAGCGCTACTAAAGGATTCACAGTGCATATGACAGGTCTGTGACAGATACAGGGGTGGGCTCTCCTACACTCTTCACACATTGTTCAGTTACCTTTGAAGAAACAAAGATGCTGTCTGGGTTGTACCCTCTTCTCCACCTGTCACTGTTAAAAGTAGGTGGGAACTTCAGATTATGGCTCAGATCTAGGTCATGAGCCTCAGCCCATATTTCTAGACTTGTTTGTGTCTGTATCTGGGTATCCCATGATGTACTTCTGCAATTGAAATCGCCTATGACAAAGTTCACGTCCTGATCGTTGAAGTTGGATGGTGTTGTAATGCTGTAATTGGCATTGGGTGGTTTGTAGACCAATGTTACACAGAAGAATGGAGTTCGCACTGTGAGGAACTCGACGTTGTCTTCAGTCAGTGATGCTGATGTGATATTCATTAGGTCTGGCAAAGATGGCACTGCCGTATTTTACGTGAGGCTTTTCCACTATTAATTCCATACCAGCAATTCTTGGACGGTTTTTAGTACTTCCCCTGTGTGTTTCCTGGATTAACAAAATGTCACATGTATATTTTTGGCATAAATTTGCTACTAAAAATTCTTTCTCTCGGGAAAATCCCTCGATATTTATGGAAATAAAAACAAATGGTCTTGAAAAAGACCGATCGGAATGAATCCATCTGAATGGAGACCGGTTGTGAAAGGATCTGCCATCAACGCGCTTCGTAGCGTCCTCTGACGTAGCCCAGGGTATACCTGATTGCTACTCATTTGTTCTTCTTCTTCTCTTATTGCAATCTTCGTAGAGGTTCCTTTCATATACCCCAAATAAATATTAATATTAGTAATAGTAGAGATAAGTGTACAGTCATAAAAGGAAAAATGTTCCAGTAAACATAGGTATACAAAGAAGCTGAGATAATACGAAATGTGTGACTATGAGCTGCTACTGACATCAGTATCCATTATTGTCCTAGTGTTTGAAATTTAATCTTTCCAAGTAAGTCCCCATCTAATTGGCCTCAAATTTCTCCCAGTTTACTTAATATTTCAATAACTGCATTTTATATTGCCAAAAGGAACACCTGCCTCACACACTGTTAACTTACCGCATGACTGCAGGCAATAGTCAGATGAAGTAACTGACAAACACACAAGAAGTGCTATTCAGATAACTAATGTTCATTTTCCTCTGGTAAGAGAAGTAGAAGATTTACTCTAGCAAGCCACAAAATAGAATTGTATAGTGGTGAAGGAAACTGTAAAGAGTTGCTCATTTATTCTGTCAAAAAAATTATTTTTTCTTTGAAAACTTTCTACTGCTAAATTATCTTGCTTGCAGGTAAATCAAGAAAACTATGTCCAGATTTTCGGCTCAACACGAAAATACTTGACACTAAAGAATGAATAACAATCTTGGCGGAAAATCTACTTGCCTTGTTCTCTAGGCTAAAAGTATTATGAAGAAAATCGATGACTAATTACTAAGGCTGAGACAGAACACTCAAATGTTTTGTCATGTATGCGTGTTGAAAGTGAATTTCTGAAGAGCAAGTTCTCTTGAAATCAACGTCCGCTACCTCAGAAAAGCTCTGTTCTGTTTTTCAATAAATGTTCAAGACTACAGTTTAAGTGAACTTAAAGAAACAACATACTGCTCAGTTATTTTAGTTTACACTCCTGAAAAGAGTCAGACAAAATAATTGACAATTTCCATTCATTTTGTTCTGACAGAGTCTGGATGAGAAGTTGTATCAAGCTACAATTCACCATCAATTCCTGGTATTACAGCCTTTTGTCAGCACTTACATTCTGTAGAAGATCATTCAATTCATTCCTGTTTAGTGCCAGAGTCCTCCAATTTTGAATTCCAAATTCCAGTTTTCCTTTAGCCTCTCTGACACCTTCTTACAATTTACCTTTGGTCTAGCAACCATCCTGTTTCCTTCAGGCACTGCACTTAATATATTCTTAATCATTTTGTCGTTAGCTCTAAGTACATGTGCTGCCCATTCTAGACTTTTAATCTTAACATAACTGAAAATGTTTGCTTCATCACATAGATTATATAACTCCTAGTTGAATCTCCTCCATCAGACATCATTTTCTTCCACTGACCCAAGAATTTGTCTCATGTTATTTCTTTCAAACATGTCATGTTGGTTTTTGTAGAATTTCGTTAATATCATGTTGCAGCACCCTATGTTAGCTCTTTTCTCCCAAAGAACTTATTTTATTTATATATTATGAATTCCATGAATCCATATTGTCCTAAATCACAAGGGTGTGGAATGAGTCTGGCTTACATCACTATAGAGATGCAATAAACAAATGTACAATAACAAAAATGTAGCTAATTTTTCGAGTAAGCTTAAAAATGGAAGTAAAATTAATATGGAATAATTCAATTAAGATGACATAAATTACTAAGAAGTACTTCATATATAGACAAAAGTAATATTTACACATTGACTGTCTTAAGCAAGGGACACAAATTTTGGCTAACACATTATTAAGTCTATAAACATGAATACAAATGATAATGCAAATTTACAAAACAATCATTGATTACTCTGTATGTGCTAATAAAGAGAGGAGTAGGACATTATCCATAGGATATTTTCTTCATTTGATTTAAATGTAAGTGGAATATTAATGTGGACTTTGATATCTCATGGAGGAGAATTGAAACATTTTGTAGCAGAATAATGAGCACCTTTTTGTCAAGACTGAGATATCTCTATGTGAATCATTTTTAGACCATGTATTATGATCATGGTAAGCACTGTAGGATTAAAAAGAAAACGTTTATTAGGGACAAAAATCACCAAAGAAAATATGCATTGTGATGTGGTGGCTAATATTAAGAACTTAACACAACAGGTTTCTGAAAGAATATCTTGAATGAACACCACTCAAGATTCTAACTGCTCTTTTTGAATAAAGATTTTTATGGATACAGATTGATTGCCCCAAACAATTAAACCACTTGACATCATAAAGTGAAAATAACCAAAATAAGCACATTTGATGGCATTTGTATCACCAAAAGGGGTAATTAGATGCAGGATATAAACTGTCCCTCTAAGTATTTTTTGAAAGTCTAGAATATGGCCAGACCAATTTAACTTAACATCGATTAGAATGCCTGTAAACTTAGAAGCTACATAATGTAATATATTTTGGTTATCAGAGTTCAAGTGGGTTACTTAATTTTGTTGATCAGATGCATGAATTGCAAGTATTTAGCTTTAATCTATTGATTTAAACGTGTAAGATGACTACAAGTGCAGAATTACATTTTTTGTAGTTAACTGATAGTTCAGCTTTCAAGCAGAATAGTGATCAGCAAAAAGAGAAAATTTGCTTTCAGTGTTTGTAAAAAGACAGAGAGCGTAGGTAAAGATAAGAAACAGTAAAGTCCCCAAAATGGACCCTTTTGGCACTCCGCCCTCTACTTTAATGTGCTCCAGTCAAATGAAAGAGGGAAGTCATCAGCACAATTAGGTATCACCTTCTACTGTCTATTGTAGAGATATGATTCAATCCACCTACTAGTGCTACCATTTAAACCATGAAAATCGGCTTTCCTTAGTAGAATGATATGGCCTACACAGCTAAAAACCTTTCAGAAGTCACAGAAAATCTCAGTGGAAAACTGTTGTTATTTATTGATTCAAGAATTTAATTTGTTTGAGAAAAAATATTCTGCTCCATCGATTTTTTAAACCAAATTGGTTTTTGTTGAGCATTTTGTGACTATTGAGGTGGTTTACAAATCCTTTATACATAAGTTTCTCTAAATTCTCGAGAAGTAACTTTTCGAAGGTTTTCGAGAGTAGATTAGTTCTGACAGTCTTCTTAAAAGGTGGTATGACAATAGCAAACTTTAATCTCTCTGGAAACAACCTTGCTGCAAAGATGCATTGCAAATGTGACATGAAATTTGGAATGTATATTAACTACACTGATTTATAACTTTAGATGAACTATTGTCAATAAATATGGTGTTCTTGTTCCTTAAGGCCTAGATTATATTTTTAACTTCCCTAATTGTGACTGGAAGTATACAGAGTGGATCATAAGTGTTGTGCTCAACTCATAATAAATTCACAGTCCAATTTAATAGCTCTTGCAGTCTACTTGTTCTTTTGCAGTTAAGAACTGATTGTTATATATAATAGAAATTCTTACAGGATTATGTACTATCTTGTCAGTATAGCTTATCTCTATGGTAGTATTACTCCCACTACTCTTGTCACATTCTCTCTTTGTGATATTCCAAAACTGATTTTATTTTGTTCTTAGAGTTATCGATTTCAGATTTAATACATAAGCTACGGGATTTGCTTATCACCCTTTTTAAAACTTTACAGTGCAGTTTATAATAAGATCTTTGAAGGGGAACATTTGATACTCTTAATGAGGCATGCAGTTCCCTCTTAGTAATGCTAGGGTAGTCCTTACAGTTGTGCAAAGCCACTGTGCCATAGTGGTGTAGTGGTTAGTGCATCCACCTAGTGAGTGGGAGACCCAGTTCGAATCCCGGGCATGCTTCAAATATTCACTAGTCGTTTCAGTCAGCAGATACATATCCTAGATGTTTGAGACGTGGGATGGTCTATGGAACCAAATAGTTTCACTTGATTAAAGCACACTTGCCTGGGTTTCGGACCGAGCGGGGTGGCGCAGTGGTTAGACACTGGACTCGCATTCGGGAGGACGACGGTTCAATCCCGCGTCCGGCCATCCTGATTTAGGTTTTCCGTGATTTCCCTAAATCGCTCCAGGCAAATGCCGGGATGGTTCCTCTGAAAGGGCACGGCCGACTTCCTTCCCCATCCTTCCCTAATCCGATGAGACCGATGACCACCCTGTCTGGTCTCCTTCCCCAAAACCAACCAACCAACCTGGGTTTCGGGCAGGATCCTCCATTTTCTTTGATGCTGAGATGCTATTCCAATACAGTTGGAGAACCTCTGAAATCCTATTCGCATTTAGGGGGAATACCAAGTGGGCTGAGGATTGAATGGGAGTTTGGATTGGGGAGGGAGGTGCACTAGGGTAGTCTGTACAGTTGTTCAAAGGCACTTTGCCATGGTGGCATAGTGGTTAGTACATCTGTCTGGTGAACAGCGGACCTGTCATCAAATCCTGGCCTTGGTACAAATTTTCATTTGTCTCTTCAGTCTGAAAATGTATAGCTTATGTTTCAGGTGTTTTCTGAGGCCATGGTAGCACTTGTTAGAAGACAATATTCGTTTTTTGATTTCAGAGCTGCCATTGTTGTTATAGTTTGCTTCTCATCCAAGGTACTAGTAAGTGAAACTACATGTGTCATCAAACTTATATGAACCAGTTTCTATGAATGGCGGCTCATTTGGATAATGTGTCTTAGTTATGGGCATGTATGTAGTTTTTTCCTTCTTTTATCTGTAGGCTTAGGTTGCTAACAGCTCCTTCAATGCTCGACAATGGCCTCTTTCATTGTTCTTGGCACTCTGGAAATTATATATACATCATTTGCATATGCCAGCATCTGAAGTATTTATACAGGTTAGTCCCCTCTTATTAGTACGTGCATCTCTTGTAACCTTTTCCACAGCTACAGTAAGCAGAAGACAGGATAATGAGTTTCCTTTTCTTATTACATTTTTTGTGGTCGCAGCACTTTATAACATATTTTGTACTTTATCTTGACTCCAGGCATTTTCCATATAAGCTATCATTAGAATGATCAATTTCCTATGGATCTGTAAGTCTTCAATTGCTGCATAAAACTTCCTGTTGTCAGTTCCGCTGTAGACTGATCTGAAGGCTCAAGTATCAATCCCAAATTCTTTACATTTTTCTGGAATTTGCTGTATTGTGAAGATATGATCAACATTAGATTTTCCTTAACAAAATCCACCATTTACAATATAGGGTGCAAGTCTACTAAAGAGGCTGTTGGAGAATATCTCATACACTGCAGTTAATAGCCAAATTCCGCTATAGTTAGAGCTCACCATATTTCTTGTGTATAGAGTATATGATATTTATGTTCCATTCATCAGAGATATTTTCGTCTTACCAAATCTTGATTACAAGTTAGTGAAAGTATTTGACAGACTTCTTCCCTCCACTTTTAGGCAGTTCTGCTTGCATTAGTTCCATTCCTGGGGCCTTATTGCTCTTCAGCTTCTTGATGACTGCCACCACTTCTTTTGCAGTTGGTGCTTGTTCCTTTGTTTCTGTGTTCCTTGTGTTTATAGAGAGTAAGATTCCTTGGTTTTCATTCAGCAGTCCATGGACTATTGAAACAATCTTCTACACATTGATTCCTCACTTCTCTAAACTGAGCCATATGTATTTATACATAAATTCGTCATGCATTGGGAATCCTTTTGGTTTACTTTATTTATCCATTTCACCTGATCAATTTCTTCCAATTCTTTCCTTTCATACTCGCTCTTATTTTTTCTTTTCTTCTCTTCTTGTTATTCTATAAGCTTCTGCTGATCTTCTGGTATGATTTCCTGCTGCATTCTCTCATAGGCCGCATTTCTAATTGTTACTTGTGTACAATTTTCATCAAACTAGCCATTGGGTGTTGCTCGATCTCTCTTACTATACTTTAAGGTCACTCCATGAACATCTTGAAGTTGACGGTATGGATGACAAAAAACCTGAACCAATTACTGAACAGCGACATAAGCTGGTTCTAAGACTACCACATTGTCGGCTTCAGTGTAAACATCACGTGTAATTGTGCAACCTTCTGTTTCTATACAGTTGTGTTACAGCTTCGACTAAAGTTTTTATTTGTTAAAAAAATGTTACCAAAAAGATGTCATTAACTAAGTGACAATGCATTGCGTCATGAAGTACCATTAAATACTCAGGCTTCGGAATTACTATGAAGACCACATGAGTTTTATGAGCAAGAAAAAGAATTTGTTTCTGTTCATGGGTGTCCATCAATTCCACCCGATAAAGCTTTAGAGTGTACTTCGAAAACACTATAACTCAGTGAAAGAACAGTATTAAAGAAAGGTGTGCTACTTCAAGATTTTGGAGATACTAAAGTAAACTATGTGGAACAAAGCGCAAAGCCGCTGTGAAGAAAACAGTGTATCTTTAAGTACCCCTGGAAAGAAAAAAAAGTCACCCATTCACAGATTTAGATTCATTCCAAACCGAAGCATTTCCTCGGCACGTTTAGGATATTATAATATGAAAGAACATCCCAAAATAGCAAAGTAGCTGCTACTTTCTTTATAAGAATGTTAACTTTTCGCCAGCTGGTGCGGCCGAGCGGTTCTAGGCGCTTCAGTCTGGAACCGCGCGACCGCTACGGTCGCAGGTTCGAATCTTGCCTCGGGCATGGATGTGTGTGATGTCTTTAGGTTAGTTAGTTTTAAGTAGTTCTAATTTCTAGGGGACTGATGACCTCCGATGTTAATCCCCATTGTGCTCAGAGCCATTTGAACCATTTGATAACTTCTCTCAGAGAGGGAAAATGTCACTCCAAATTGTGATCAACCCTGGAGAAGCAGCTGATAAATGCTGGACACATGATACTCCAAGTAGCAACAGCCATGAGCCAACGTGAAGTGGAGCCAGGTTAATTTGACTCACGCGGGGTTTCAAACAGTTTTGTGCAGGAAGGAAGGAGTTTCAGTTTTTCGACCGAGGAGAACCTGTGATTACCAAAAGGATATGGACCATCCGTGATTACTGCAATGGTTTAAAAATTTGTTGCTCCAGTTTTTATTCGTAATGGATAATGCAGTTTACCATTCAGTGATATTAGACGAAAATCTGACATTTAGTGACCACAAGGAAATTACAGTGCAGTGATTGCTGGCGAGAAACATGGCTGTGGACATGATTATGACAAAGCTGCTCTTACATTCACTTGTAAAACGAAGTAAGCCTGTGACGCATATGTATGCTGTAGATGAAGTTCCAAGGGAATGGGAACATATGATAAGTAGAATACCACCTTATCATTGCCATTTCAACACAGCTGAACTGGTTTGGAGTGAAGTTAAGGCCTACATTCGAATAACAGTGATTTACTATAATGGAAGTGGAAAAGCTATTATGTTAAGGTCTTACTACTGCAGACGCCACCTCATTGAGAAAGAAAGTGGCCCATATTGGCAAGCTTAATAGAGAACCACAGATTATAGATGGAATTATGCGAATGAAGAGTTAATGATTGCTTTTGGCGATGACGATGGCTTTGGTGCCGATTCGAATGATAGTGACGATGGAGAACTTGGTAAATTGTGCTATTGACATCGTAAACTGGTGAGTGTAAATGTACCCAGAATTAATTCTTTCTCTCTACAACAGAGTATGCAACTATTTCTTTATTTCGTCCTAAGAATGTTTGATAGTATGTTTTTTTTAAGCTGAGGTCACATTATGATACCGTCTCTAATGACTTCATTGTCGATGGAAAGTTAACCACTAATCAATCTCCTCATCTTACTTTTTCCCCTAAATTATTATACGACCTTTTATATGCTACTAATACCTGACCATGTTGTGCTGTGGCTCAGTCTGTTTAAATGGTAAAGAAAGAAAAGTGAAAGCATATGGTTCTAGCGTCCGTGGGAATTGGATATATGTCTTAATCTCCTTCTATCCCCTCTGTCTGTCCATCTCCCCTTCCCTCTTTCTTTTTCCATGTTCTCTTCTTCCCCCTCTCTCTATCTATCATATCACCTCTCTCTCTGCCCATCTTCTCCTCCCCCTCTCTTCTACCATCTCCTCCTGCCCCCTGTCTCCTCCTTTTCTCAGGCTATCACCTCCTCATCCTTTCTCTGTCCACCTTCTCCTAGCCCTTTATTTCCATCTCCTCCTGTCCCCTTCTCTATCCATCTCCTCCTTCCCATTTTCTGTCAATTTCCTTCCACCACTCTGTCCATCTCCTCTTCCCCCCTCTCTCTGATCTTGAGCCTTGTTTATTGTTATTGCTAATTCAGATTCTGTAGTACTATTCTAATCATAGACCAATAGGCCGTAAATACAACTTTCCTGTTTGCTAACACTTCTCTATTGTATATTTTGTATATATACTTATATAAAGCGTATATAGTCTATATTTACTCCTAAACGCTTATTACAGTAACGTGTAAAAATTTGAAGTAAATCGGAAAAGTATGTTATGAGATTTTTGATGACAATGTTTTCTCTTTGTAAAGGGTGTTCCACACAGAACCAGTATGCCTCACTCTCAAGATTCAAGTAAAACTGAGCTAACTAAAACAGAATAGACAACAGTAATGTTAAAACAAAACGTACAGCTACCTGTTTCTAAGAGATACTGGAAGTGGTGGCCATGGGCATCCACACATCACTGTCTTTGTGTGACGACATAACCAGCAACAAGCTGTAATTCTGCAGGCATAATGCTGTTATTATTTCTGGTTATATTCGGTTTAAGATCGTCTATTGTGCGAGGATTATCGGCATACACTTTGCTTTTTTTCTGTGCCACATAAATAAAAATTATACACTCTTAAGCCCAGGGACCTTGGTGGTCAGAGAACTCTACTGACAAGTTCATCTTCATGGAACATGTTGGTGATGTGGGCTATACTTTGTTTGGCTGTGTGATAGATTGCTCCAACTTCTTGGACTACTGCCTACAACTTCTCTGCATCTGTCACTTGTGCATAGAAATAGTCAAAGATCTCTAGATTTTGGTGCTGTTACAGATGTAACTGAAAAATATAGGATCAATAATGTGCATGCTGGACAACACATGCCAAACACCAATCCTCTCCGAGTGAAGAGGTTAGTCATGCAAAATATGTGGATTGTCCTTCTACCAGTATCTGCAGTTCTTGGAGTTTACATAAGCTATCAAATCAAACTAGGCATCATCTGACATGAAGTAAAGCAAGGGGTTCAAATAATCGTTAGCAGTTGATGTTAATAATCATTTACAATAATGAACTCTTTTTTTCTGATTCTCAAATTTCATCTCTTGCACATCACACACACAACAGGCTTTTAATTTAACATATTTTAGTACACAATGGCACGATGTATGAGATACACCAAACTGATGAGATAATCTCATTATCGACTTGCGAGGACTTCTCACAACGCCCATGTGAATTCCACCTATAGTTTTAGGGGTCTCACTGTAAGATCCTAACATCCTCCATTTCTGGTACAGATCTTGGATAGAGCTGGTCGTTGGGAGTTTGCTGCCAGCATATGTCCCTTGAAATATTTATTTACATTCGTTGATGGAGTGTGTCTTTGTGTAACACTCCACAAATCAATTCACTGTTCTAATGCAAGCTGCCCTATTTCTGTAACAAAGCACAAAACGAGCTTCACACAATTAATGCACAAACACACAGATGCAATGAACTTTGCGATGAAACGCAGTGTAGCCAACTTTCGATACAGTGTTGCCACTTCACAAGCAGTTACACTAGAGATAATTAACTGGTATGTGAGGCATACTGGTTTCATTTCCTACTAACTGTATGTTACGTATATATAAGGGGCATTAAAAAAACGAGCCAGAGGTATAGTTACAGAAACCAGTACCTGTATGTTAGAAGTATTGACCCTGGCTGTTGTGACACTTTCCCACTATGACACAAGGCGGTGAATGGCTGTCTCATAAAATTCCCAGGACTGCGATGTTAACCAGTTCTGCATGTGCAGCTGGATATCGTCGTCCGAGGTGAATCGTTTGCACCTCAGAGCCTTTTTAAGGGGACCAAAATGGTGTAATTACAGGGAGAGAGGTCTTGACTGTATGAAGGGTGGTTAAGAACCCCCCCATTTGAATTTCTGCAGGACTGCCGCGACTGTGTTGGCCATATGAGGATTTGCATTGTCGTGGAGCAGAGTGACCCGACAGGTGAGATTGCCTGGTCGTTTTGATTTGATCGGTTGGTGAAGGCTGGTCACAGTTTGCGAGTAACCTGGGCATTCAATGTTGTCTTGTGCTGCAGGAAATGAACCAGAATGGGGCCATCTTGGTCAAAGAAGAACGTAGGGCCAAGCGATTCAGCTCGGACGATGACATCCAGCTGTACTTTCGGAACTGGTTAACATCGCAGCCCTGGCAATTTTATGAGACAGCCATTCACCAACTTTTGTCACAGTGGGACAAGTGTCTCAACAGCCAGGGTCAATACTTCTAACATCGGGGTATTGGTTTCTGTAATTATGCCTCTGGCTCGTTTCTTTTTGAATGCCCCTTACATATTTAATGTTATTTATATTAAGAATATACATATGTTAAAGAATTAGGTACATAAAAACACGCCTGTACCAACAAGAAGGCGCACTGGCTAGAACACTGGACTCGCATTTGGGAAGACATAGTTCAAACACACGTCCAGCCATCCTGATTTAGGTTTTCCATGATTTCCCTAAATCACTTCAGGTAAATGCCTGGGTGGTTCCTTTGGAAAGACACAGCGGATTTCCTTCCCCATCCGTTCCTCATCGAATGGGAATGATGACCTTGGTGTTTGGCACCTTCTCCCAAACCAATCAACCAACCAACATGCCTTTATTAGAATTCAATGGTGTGTCAAAATTCCAAAGTAATCAGTCAAGATCTTTCGGACTTTGACGATTTTAAACAAAGTTTTACATTTTTATAAAGTTTCTACTTTATTACTCATACATTACATATACAATAGGTGTGTCACAGTAGGCATGTAAAGCACTTTGTAACCTCCCCCTCACTTATCGACCTTAATAACAGTGAAAAATTAAACCGTGTGTACCTAATGGAAATTTGGGAAAAGCAATCGTCACCGAAGTTAATCTGTCGGTTAAGAGGGGGGAAAGGGTTACATCTAAATGAAAGGAGAAATGCAAATGAAACTGGTGGAAATTAATTTTGAAAAGGGGTAAAGTTAATAAAGAAAGTAAATGTGCAGCCGTTACGTTAACAATTAACTAGCGGTAATTAGATATTTGAGATCTGGGGGATATTACGGTCGCCAGTCCTATGGACAGTTACTATAGTAACTGAAAAAGAAAGGTTATTACACCTATAATTAGCACTAGAAGCGTGGCAACTGAAGGTTGACACGTGTAGTGTGAAAACTGAAAGTTTGTCAGAAGTAATAAATTTCGCTACACTCTGACTCAATTTAGCAAAAGAATTAATAAAACTGGAAAATTGAAAGTTAATTTAGTGACTGGAATTAATAGTGAGCTTTGTTTCTGAAGCACATCGAAATTCAGTAAAATACGGTTAGTCTTGGGCTACCTCAACAATCATTTCAAAAGCTACTTGAATCTACGCAATTTAGAAATAAGATATTTAACTTTGAACTTGAATTAAATGATTCTGAACAATTAACAATAGTAAAATTTAGTATGTACCAAGCTGAGCTGCAGTCACAGGTAAGCTAAAATATGGTAACAAAACTCGCACTCTTAATTTGTGCTTGTGTAATCTATATATTGTAGCCAGCTATGAATACCTTAACTGAACTTTGAAATGAAAGCAGTGAAATCGAATGACATTACTTTAATGCTGACGTTTGAATTTCAACGACACTCGGGTTCATTCCGGAAAAGGAAGGGACCCTGCTTGGTAATGCAATTGGGACAATGAGCAACAAAGGTTCATG
Source organism: Schistocerca serialis cubense (assembly GCF_023864345.2). NCBI lineage: Eukaryota > Metazoa > Arthropoda > Insecta > Orthoptera > Acrididae > Schistocerca > Schistocerca serialis. Next base: position 826,585,726 of record NC_064638.1, read on the forward strand.
CTACATTACTGTAATTTAGTGAGAAAAATTTAAGTTTGAAAAGCTGAGGTCTGCCATACAGTTCTAAAACTTTCCGTGCTACCAGTCTTCCTTGTTGGTTGATTGAAGGTTTGAAGTCGTCGATCGAGGAGGTGGCGACAGTCACTCATTGTCGGCCGTCGCTGTTGCAGAAGCTGGATGTTGGCGCGCCTTCTTCTCGACATGGTCTCCAGCCGAAACGGGCTCTTGATGTGTGCCAGCTAACGCTCCCGTCCGTGACACCATGTCAGAAACTAACATAGCAAGTCGAGCGCAATTACATGCTGCCAAACCCCGAAAGCGCGGTAAATCGCGGGAGCGTCATACAACACACCTGCTCAACCGCACTACTCCAGCCAGACCCTCCTCTGCCCGCGCTCTACGCGGCCAAGTTCACACTACCAAAGATCCTAAACACTTTGGTTCTCCACACGACCTATCGATGTATTCGTTCGATAGCATAGTTTTCCCTAGGCAAGACCCAGCGTAAAAACACAAATAGTATTTACAAAACAAACCAATTATACATCGACATAAATGCATGTATATACAAATAGTAAAACAATTACAATATACAAAGACACAGAAACGTCATATCTTCAGGCGACAAAATAAGGAAAAAGAAAATTATAGTACAATAGATGGAAATAGGAGGATATGCATTTCCGGCGTTACACGTGCCCCACATTGTCTGAGGATGTTCTTGTAACCTAAACAGACTCAGAAAATGTCCCCCCCCCCCAAAAAAAAATACAAAACAGCGGAAATGCATATGCTCAAAACATCAAGAAATGCATTAGGCTGATTAACCATAAACCAATTTTTAGACCATAATAATTGAGTGGAGACACTCCTAATCTTATTCCACTCTGTCATATTACACAAAAGAAAACAGCTTGACAACATATTGAAATTCATAGAAAACGTAGAAAATGGTTTAGCTATTCTAAAATCATCAAAATTCCTAGCAGTATCAAGAAATGGAATTCTATTTACAAAATTAACCAGAGTACATGGTCATAAAAAACAGGTATATCAAAATACGCAAATTAATAATTAATTACATAGAATACACATTTTATATAACCTTTTCATAATTAATATTTTCGTCATGAGAGTCCACTTAACGCTAAACAAGAAAATAATATACAGCAGATCGACAAAAACATAAATACTGACAACAGAATTCTTTCACATAGGCTGTCCGGGAAGAAAAACAACTCCGCCTTCCGTACCTGCAAGTACAAAGAATGCCGACAGCGGCACAAGAGCCGACAGCGGCTCCGCCTTTCCAGTATTGTTGCGTCCGCCTGTGCGGCACGCTTGATCTCACTCGCCCTTGTAACGGCATTTCCAGAACGTCCGTTTCACTTAATTCTTTCGGAAAAACTCACTCCCGAGTAATATCAGGGAGTCCATTAACACTATCACAGCGGATAACTCGACACTGTCCATCATCACATGCTCGTACTAGCCTGAAACTTAAAACAGCGTCTAAGTACATCGACAATGACTAGTAAATCACATGTTTATGAAATCTTACAGCTAGTTCCAAAATCATATTTGCATTCCTTAATCTACTGCGTCTCAGCTGAAAACTTAAACTACCAGCTTGGATTTTTCAATTGGTTACTAATCAGTTACTCTTAAATCATTTAATCAAAATTAATTACTTATTAATGACAACTTCTTTAACGACCTCTAGGTCAGGCAAAAACATCGCAACATGGCAAATCCTTAAATCTTACACACTATATTTACATACTGTACAAATTACCCATTCTGTGCTATTAATCAATCCTTGGTTGGTACAATTTCAAGTCTAAAATGTGCTGTATACCTAATAGATTGCCAGAGCTTGGATACCGTAAGCAATAAGCATTTGTGTGAGGTATGCCAATGACTTTATATGATCCATTATAAACAAACTTAAATTTAGAGATTTCATTGTCTATCTCGCTCAATTTCTCATGCGCTCATGAGTCTCCGATTGCAAACTTAGCAATACGCGCTTTAGCGTCATGACGACGTAAGCGAGCATCGGCTTTTAGCTTCATTACTTCTCGCCAACGATCTTTTTTCACACCTATACTAATGCCAATCCGTGGAGGGAATTTGATTATCTTTTCCACTAAACTTTTACTTCTGCGGCCAGTTAACAATGTGTATAGGCTGGTACTGCCTATATACACCGCCTCCTGCCTCGTCAAAACTAACTACTATTGTTTTATCTTGTGACGTACATGTCAAAGTTTTGCTTTCGCAATTAATCACTGCACGGTACTTTAATAGCCAATCTAACCCGATAATTACTTCTGCAGTTAAGTCTGGCACGACGACAAAATCGTGTTCAAATCGTGCCCCACATATCTCGAAGTTAACAAAAATCTGTTTTGTGACCGGTTTACTGGCCTTCCCAGTAGCACCGATAATTTTCACTCCTGTTACTGGCATAACTACGATACCAGGTCTGTCTTTCAGTAACTGAAATATTTTCCCAGATACAGCACTCAATTCTGCACCGGTGTCAATCAACACGTTTAGTTGTAGGTCGTGCATATTAACAGACACTACCATCTGTCTACACTCGTCCTCGACTGTTTCTTTATTTTTCCACAATAAATCCTCGTCTGTATCCAGGTCATTCCAGAAAAAACCATCCGGCTTTGATCCTAAATCCGGCTTATCTGGCGGCTTTTTCAGCCTCTATTCACATACAGTTTTAACTTCAACACGTTTGTCCTGAGGCTTAGTCTGTAGCTTCGCCTCCAATACCGAAACCTTTTCCTGTAACACGTCAACTAGTGAGTGTTGCTTAGCTATCAATTCACTAATTGTCACCTTTTAGATTCCTTTTTGGTCAGATTGATCTCATCTGCCAATCTACGTGGAGGAATGTGCCCAGTTGTATCTGCAATTACTTCCTCTGGATCTGCGCAACCCACACTGCTACCGTCTGACCGTATAACGTCAGCTCTAACCTCATACACGCTGTATTCTGTGTGCTTTTCTACCAATCGTGTCCGGCTATCACGAAAATTCTCGTAATCTTTCTCCTTAATAATTTCGCAATTTTTATACTGGAGTTTTGCGTCGGATGGGTCGGCCACTTCTACCATTATAACTTTCGGTAAGGTCTGTCGGTTAGGGCCAGAACTTTCCGTTACTACTTCAATATCCAACTCCTGCGGGGCGAAACACGACAAATCTTGCTCTTGCTCCCCATGAACATCAACTGTTTCTGGTAAAGTCTGCCAGTTAGGGCCAGAACTTTCTATCACTTCACAAACACTATCTTCCTGCAGGACGAGACGCGGCAAATCCTGTCCGCGCTCCCCATAAACACTTCTCCCGCACGGGCACCTATAATCTCTTAGTTCGTCATATAAGCGACCGAACTGCCTCAACCAGACCTCATCCCTCTCGGCATCCCCTCGCTCAATGACGGAAGTGTTATCCGACATCTGATCTTCTCTCAACAATTGCGAATCATTCTTAAACTCAATCTCCAGTTCCGCTGTGGGTGTTACAGCTGCCACTTTATAATCGATTTCCGGAACACTACTTAAATTGTTCTCACTGACAGTGAATGTATTTTCTACGGCCGTGTCCACAGCTGATCTACTACTCGTGGGCGCACTCCTTTCTCCTAACACTGGCACACTCTCCCGCCGCTGATTATTCCACACGGAATTTTCATAACGACGACACCTGGATTTTCTCCTGTTATTGGGCCGCCAAAACTTCTCCACGCCCGGTCGGCCCCTCACCGGCGCGGCTAATGGTTTCCCTGTCTCGTCCCAGCAGATCCGCTCCCCGGATGCTGCTGAGGCGGCTGATCACACCCTCTGGCGTTATTACCATTCTGCGAAGCCCTTATCAAGATAGTATGTTAATGTTTTCCGTCATTCCTGTTATTATTTGCATTGTACCGATTTTTATTACGGTCCGAACCATTATTGTTATTGCTGCCATGGTTGCGGCATGCATTATTCCCATGGTTATCGTTGTTGTAGTTGTTGGGGTACCCGTTGTTGTTACCACGGCCTCTACCACTGTCGCGACTATTGCGCCAATTGTCCTCGTCCTCAACTCTTTCCAGGAAATCATTGATTGTCTTGTAATTGCTTCCTACGTATCGTTTTGTATCATCTGGAAGCTTCTTGTAGAGTTCCCAGACTATTTCGGATTCCGTGCGGCGATCACGCAAATATTCCAACTTGCGGATCCAGCCCTCACAAAACTCCTTCATCGAGCCGCGCGAATTCGCATCGAAAGGCCTCGATACGACAAATTCGCGCCAGACACTTTGTTGTTTTTGCTCTGACCAGTATTCAACCAGAAAAAAATTTTTAAACTCGTCAAAAGTCAGATCCGTAATGCTGAGGTTTAAGCCCCAACGCTTGGCATCACCAGCCAACACATCAATAACCGCATTAATTTTTCTCTCATTAGTCCATGATCTGGGTAAAACTCTTTCACAATTTTTAATGAAATCCGTCGCGTGTATACCGCCTTTTTTAAAGGGGTCGATCCGCGCCTCTTTCGTCAACAATTCCGAACTATGTGCACAGATTGGCACATAGCTCTGTTTTTCGTTAAGTTTCTTTTCTAATTCCGACACTCTCGTAATTACTTGGCAAGTGGTTGTCCCAAGCGTTTCTAATTCCCTTTTTTTCTCTTCGCAGGTATTAGCCTGCTTCCTCACTTTAGTATCTACTTCGGATACTAAAGCCTTTAAAGTTTCCACCTTCTGTTGATGCTTTTTTTTTCACTAATTGAATTTGTTCCGTCACCTTATTCTCGATGATCGGAGCAACTGCTTCTCCAACACTTTTCTCGATTCTGCTAATTTCGGAATCAAAACGAGTATCTATGCTCGCAATTTCCGCCTGAACTATCATTTCCTGTTTAAGATTACCGATTTCGGTATTAATCATATGAATATCTTCTTTGATTTTATCAACTTTTGTGTTAACAACTCCAACACTGTTGTTAACAACATTAATAGCTTTGTTCTGGTTGTCTAGCTTCCTGTCAATTTTTTCAGACTGAGCTTTAATTTCTGCCGATTGACTCTTGATTTCATTAATCAAAACATTCAATAAATCAGTTAAATTCCCGGAAACTACCGGTTTTACTTCCGTAGCTGGTTCCTCTATATATGTTCCCCCGTATTGGTCATCAAGGGGTACAGATTTGATTTTCGCTTCCGATTCCGAAATATTTTCTAAAGTTTGGAATTCCATTTCTGCTCATTGTTGCGTTTCGGCCGCTGCGTCTTTCATGCTAGCCGCCTGACCCCGAACAATGGGTTCCGCGGTGCGTGTTTCCCACTGTTCGACCGATTGTTCCGTATCCAAGTCTACCAAATTTTGGTAATTGTTACCTTCACTCATTTTAATAACTTTCAATATAAATACCAAATCACAAATATAATTAGGATTACTCCTACTACTTATTCTTGCTGACGTAACGGCCTGTTCATAACCAGTACTTTGTTACGAGATTTGTACAATGCAAAATTCGTGTCCAGAACAACCTCAGATTTGATGATTGTCCTGTCACTAGGTCGCCAAGTGTAACCTCCCCCTCACTTATCGACCTTAATAACAGTGAAAAATTAAACCGCGTGTACCTAATGGAAATTTGGGAAAAGCAATCGTCACCGAAGTTAATCTGTCGGTTAAGAGGGAGGAAAGGGTTACATCTAAATGAAAGAAAAAATGCAAATGAAACTGGTGGAAATTAATTTTGAAAAGGGGTAAAGTTAATAAAGAAAGTAAATGTGCGGCCGTTACGTTAACAATTAACCAGCGGTAATTAGATATTTGAGATCTGGGGAAAATTGCGGTCGCCAGTCCTATGGACAATTACTATAGTAACTGAAAAAGAAATGTTATTACACCTATAATTAGCACTAGAAGCGTGGCAACTGAAGGTTGACACGTGTAGTGTGAAAACTGAAAGTTTGTCAGAAGTAATAAATTTCGCTACACTCTGACTCAATTTAGCAAAAGAATTAATAAAACTGGAAAATTGAAAGTTAATTTAGTGACTGGAATTAATAGTGAGCTTTGTTTCTGAAGCACATCGAAATTCAGTAAAATACGGTTAGTCTTGGGCTACCTCAACAATCATTTCAAAAGCTACTTGAATCTACGCCATACAGTTCTAAAACTTTTCGTGCTACCAGTCTTCCTTGTTGGTTGATTGAAGGTTTGAAGTCGTCGATCGAGGAGGTGGCGACAGTCACTCATTGTCGGCCGTCGCTGTTGCAGAAGCTGGATGTTGGCGCGCCTTCTTCACGACGTGGTCTCCAGCCGAAACGGGCTCTTGATGTGTGCCAGCTAACGCTCCCGTCCGTGACACCACGTCAGAAACTAACATAGCAAGTCGAGCGCAATTACATGCTGCCAAACCCCGAAAGCGCGGCAACTCGCGGGAGCGTCACACAACACACCTGCTCAACCGCACTTCTCCAGCCAGACCACTGAACACCAATATAGTAGAAGTGCAAAGACCACATTATAATACGGAAAAACAGAACGACACCAGCGCTACTTGTGGCCTGGCTGTGAACTTCAATACGAAAAATTATGGCGCGAAAATCTCTTACGTTTATTTCTAAATACGCGAATTAGAGGACAATATTTTTCATTTAATCTTTGAATGTGGGCCGCATAGTGTAGTAATAAAGGTTTTTGAGATCTTGCAAAGTAATATATAAAAGAAATCTCAATCAAAAACAAACATTAACTACTCGTAGCTGCAGTTTACATTGCGAAAATTTTCGTAAATTACGTCACCTTTTGACTGTGAAATTTTTTTGTAAAACTCAATATTGCGATTTTGGCCGTGTGGCCATTATCACGTGGAAATAAACGAGCTTTAGCACATGGCAGACAAAAATCATCTGACATTGCATGCATATATAAATGATGTTTACGTTTCCACATATCCTAAAGCACATTATGTCCACTCGCATGATCGAAAGTGGAATAGTAGGTTACACAAATAAATAACTACACAGCTAATGGATAACCAAGAGGTCATTTACAAAAAAATCTGTGCTACAAACCAAGGATGTACTATAAAGTCTACAAAATCCGATTTATTATTTTTTCTGTTGATTGTTATTTATGGATATTCAGTCATCTGAAATTGAACTTCTGCACAGTTCAAATAAATTTATGAAACACACAAAATACTACTTTACAAAACTGAAAAACAAATTGGGAGCAGAGCAGGTAGACACTCCATGAATGTAGCCAAAATGTTTTTGCCAATGAGACATACAAAGAAAATGAACTGCACCCCAACATTTTTTTTCTTTTTTCCCCAACTTGGTTGTTATTTTGGCAACACCCGTCATGTTTAAATAATGAAAGAAGACACTGGTACAACATTTATTTTTAACATTTTGATTTATTTACTTCCTCTTTGAAAACACTGTTTGGTACACTACTGAAAATTAACACAAATTCCCCTTAACAGCACTTTATTCATTATACTTTTAGAATCCAATCATCACGTCTAGAAAGTGTTAAGTTATGTGCCTGCTGAATTACCAGATTTTGTCATAACAAGTCAAAGGCATGATTTTTATACAAGAACATTTGTATATGTATAGAGAGCTTACCCTCATTGTACACATAATAAACAAAATACAAAGTATTTTAACATGATTTGAACTTCTTTTTAAGTTGTTGCATACACAATTTCCTCTTGTTTGTAAATTTCTTTTCTTTCACATACTTGCATATTTTAAATGGAATACTTGTCTTCAGAAGTCTCTCTTCAATGTCATGTTTATTACAAATTGTTGTATGAGACAGAACAAATGTTTTTTTTTAAATTATCATGTAGTTTTGCTGTGTGACCATGACTATTTAGATACTCATACAGCTGATCATGGAGTGCCCTTAGGAAAATCATGACTCTTTCACTTGCATATTTCAAATGAGAATGCTCCTCACTATTCTCTTTAAATGAGGTAAACAAATGATTTTCAGTCACAACAGAGGAGTAGAGACTGGTATTACATGTTTCACAATCATCTGGAACATCTATGGCTTTTAGTACATAGCCTGCTACATAGGCTAAGGACTGTTGATCTTCTACAGACTCGATGATACCATCTGAGTAAGAATAAATTTGCTCAGGTGTATCAGTGTCTTTCATCTCAAATTCACTTAAATGTTCACTCCTACCACTAGCTGCCAAAAAGTGACACAAACTGCTCAAGGGAGTGTAATCATCATTTTCACAGTTACTTACACTCATGGCTTTGAAAGGCAAAGTCATATGATTGGCAACACAAGTCTTCAGAACTTGTACAAACTGAAAACAAGTTGGGTTTGTATTAGCAATACCATGTTGTCTTATACAACAAAAGAAATTTTCTAAAGCATCTTGATTGAACGCCTTTAAATTTAAGTACTTAAAGCCAACCACTTTCAAGGTCTTCCACAAGAAAATAATAGACTGTAATGTAATCTGCCAACCTTCTATGAAGCTAAACATATTAGTCTTGTTTCTTCCCGTTTTTAAATCTATTATTTGCCAGCTGCGTATTTCCCTCAATATGCTATACCACATTTCTAAATGTGGCGAATTTTCTGATAAAGCACACCTAAATTGTTTTCCATCCCTGGGATATTGCTCATTACTGTTGAGTGAATCAAAGAGATTATCTACGTTTTCCACAAACTCAGCTGTGTGTATAGCTTCAGATGGTAATGTGTGAGTAGAAACATATATTTCAATTGCAGCTCCAACAGTATGGCTCATTTGTGCAGCAGCAACTTTTACCTTCATTTTGACATGGGAATCAGAAAAGTTAAAGTGTTGTGCTTTTAATTTGGGCAGAGTTTTGAACCTTTTTTTTTAATCCAAAAAGAACACTGTACTGATGTACTCAAACTTTGCTGCTTTGTGTGGTTCAAATTGAATTTTATTATCTATCAAAGTATTTCTAGAGTTTTTGAGCAGATGTGGTACATCATAAATGGTAACAATTGGTTGATTATTGACGACAAAATGAAATATACTGGGCTTCAACAAATTTGCTTCACACAGTTGCTTAAGGGCCTTTTGGTTTGTTGCATTCTGGTCACATACAGTACAAACCACTTTGAACCCAATATTCTGTAGTTCACTTATGATGTGAACAATGAGTGATTTAAAATGGGTGTAGTGGAAAGTGGTTGCAGTAAAGTAATATGCTAGAACTTGTTTCCAAGTTCTGTGAATGCCTTTCAGCATAAAAACCAATGCTTGACTAGCAGCTACAGGTGAACGTCCTAAATGACCCAAGTCCTGATACCCATAGATTAGCTGTTTGTGTGCATCATAGTACATACCATCATCCAGAGACATTTCATCAAAAAGTAGAGCAGAATACTTGTCATTTTCATGCATATTACTTACTTACCTTGCTAAAAAGTTTAATAAAGCTGGATTAAGTCCTGTATCAAATGGTATGTTGGAGGCACTCCCTTGAGCAGCCTGACAGATGGAAGGGAGAAGTATGTGGCCAAATATCTGTACAACCGGGGACTATGCTTATAAATAGATAAAGCAAATGCCTTATCTTGTATAGACTACCGTACTGCTATGGGCTGCATATTGTCATTTCTTAACTGACTATTAATAAAAGTTTCATTCAACTCTTCTTCAATTAACTGAAATTTCCTGTCATCATACAACACTTTTAGAATTTTCAATTTATTCCTCTCATTCTGTAGCTGTTCTTTCAGTTTACACACTCTGGAAACTGTAATTCTATGCAATTTATACATTTTGTGTTTTCTTGGAGTTAAATCACGTTTAGAAACGCCAGATCCCATTACACCTGCACTACTTTCAACATCATAAACAGGTGAGGATAAAAAGCTGTACTCACCATCATCTGTGCTCTGTAAAGGGGGACTGCTTCTTTGTATTACTATAGATTTTGCATTGTGACCTGTCTCTTGCACACTTATATTTGCACCCGATGTGGTGAAACCGCCACCACCACCACCAGTGCAACACAGATGGGTGGGGGGAGGATGATACAACACCAATTCCATGTGCTTTGGTATAACAACAGGATTTAGTCTGTGTCTAGTAAAGTTCACAAAATCTGCTTCATAGAAATGATCCTCACACACATAATAATAACTACAGTTGACACCTTCATCTATATTACAGATCAATTACCACTTCTTTAAAGTCTCACTTTTTGATGCAGCTGGAAATTTATAGAAATGTTTATTCTTGTGTTTGGAATTTATTTTTACATAATAACTACTCCTGCATCCAGGAAACTTGCGCGAGTATTTCAATTTCTATCTCAAACTGGATTCTTCTCTTCCTGTATGATCCATCCTCATGTGGCTGAAATGTTATTCAAACCAAAAATTAGGAACGAGAAAAAAGATCAGGTATGGTTTACATTGATTAATGTTAAAGAAAACTCAATGTGAAATTAATTTCACTATCAAAAATCATATTAGCTTATGTCTAAATGCAGCTATCCTGTACTGAAGTATTGACAACTGCTATCATGGCTTGTAATCTGATGTGTTATTGCTACAAAATAGTGAAAAAACGAAACAAATTCTCATTTCTACTACGGATATGCACATCACTCCATATATAACTGCGTGAGCGTAGTTGCACTATATTCTATATTCAACACTACTTCGCTAAACAGTGCTATCAGGCGGTAGAAACACTGCTTATTGTACCATTTCAGTATATTTCAGCATCTAGATACCATGGTAGATACCAAATTCAACTGTACATTATCAGTAACAGTTACAGCTGTAAAACTGTATTACATTGTGTTGAGCATTAAAGTGGGAGAAGATTTCTACTGCATTGGATATTGCCACAATAATACGTGTAAATGTTCAACTGCTTGAAGGACCTGCTTTGTGTGACTTCGAAACAAATGTCTTACTATGTGAGAACACAACCTTTGTCGATACAACAGCAACAAACACTTTTTACCTGGATAGAGTGTTATGTACTGTACAGAATATTTACTGTCGAAAACGGGAAATAGAACACACTCAAGGCATTACGAATCATTGTAACACGTCCAATATTTGGTATGTAGTAAATGGCACAATAAATGATACTTATTAGGTCACTTCGTGGCAAAAAGGAAGATAAATCAAAGCCAGAGATATATTCCATTACAGGATTCGGAAAGTTGAATACAAACTATGTCAAAAGCTGCTAGATGGGATTCTCTATGAAATACAAGCAAATATTAACAGAAATAAGAAATATACTTACCCTTCAAGTAAACTGAGCAACGGAAATTGTATTTCTTTGCAGGAACAAATGTACAAGAGTCCACAGAACGTAATGTGATGATACAACCTCATGTTTTATATGAAACAAAAGTAAAAAAGTAAATACTGAATCATCACACCATCAAATATTACGAATGCATCCAAAAAATAAGCAGAATAATAGCAACATACTTACACTGCAATTTAAACGAAAAATCACGATGACGTTGCTACGATACCAAAACAATTATGGAAGACTACGTCATCCAATAGGAACACGAGACTATAAATTGCTAAACTTGCAGCGCTCCAAGTGGCCTGGGACCAAACCAACGTCGTGTTACCGGAAATCCGTATATGAGTTTCACCCCCCCAAGCCAGACCCTCCTCTGCCCGCGCTCTTCGCGGCCAAGTTCATACTACCAAAGATCCTAAACACTTTGGTTCTCCACACGACCTATCGATGTATTCGTTCGATAGCATAGTTTTCCCTAGGCAAGACCCAGCGCAAAAATACAAATAGTATTTACAAAACAAACCAATTATACATCGACATAAATGCGTGTATACACAATTAGTAAAACAATTACAATATACAAAGACACAGGAACGTCATATCTTCAGGTAACAAAATAAGGAAATAAATTTATAGTACAATAGATGGAAATATGAGGATATGCATTTCCGGCGTTACAACTTGAGTATTCAAATTCAATGTTGTGTCAAAATTTCATAGCAATCCATGAAGAACTTTTGGAGATTCGAGATTCTGAAGGAACGAGAATCTAGATTTGTACTTACATAGAACACATAAATGTTCCTAATTGCAAGCCTCTGAAAGTTTTTACCAATTGCTATGAAATATTGAGGTGATGTTCCAAAGATATATGGATATGTTTTTATTTACCTATTTTTTAAATATACTTAACATATAGATTAATACAAATTTCATAGCAGGGTAACATTTTTACAAAAAAAACTCAACAAGTTACAAATATATATATTATACATCATATATCAAAGAACTAGGAACTTAAAAACACGCCAGTATTAGAATTCGACGTTATGTCAAAATTTCGAAGCAATCAATTGAGAACTTTCAGAGTTTAACGATTTTGAACAAACCAACATTTACATTTGTATTGTTTTCGCTTGTGTTACATATATAACAGATGGCGTTCCAGTAGGCATATAAAACACTGGAGTATTTCAGTTTAATGTTGGATCAAAATTTCAAAGCAATTCATGAAGAAATTACAGAGATCTGAGGTTTTCAAGAAAAAACGTCTACACTTGTACTTTCTGAGGAAATGAGCATCTACATCTGTACTTATATAGAACACATAAATGTTCCTAATTGCAAGCCTCTGAAAGTTTTTCACCGATTGCTATGAAATTGTGACATGATGATCCCAAGAAACTGTAATGACCACATGTGTATGAAAATAACATTTATAGGATTCAAATGTAGCTTGCAGGGATAGATTATATAAGAGAAGGAAGACTGCAAAACAAAGCAAAAGAAGTCTGGGTCTGAAAAATGTCATTATGTAGTATAGAAGGGGAATTTCACACGCTATAAAATGTACTCAAGGGAGAGGAAGCTGCATTTTATAAGTATTTTAGAAAGTTGAGGCACCAGTTCTTTCTCTTTTGATGTTGAACTGCAACCAGAAGTAATAAAGGGAACACAGTGTTATAAACTGCCATCACATCCCGTGAAAGACTGGTTTGTTAAGGGATAGGTTTAGTTGCCAGGCCAGTGCAAATTTTTGTAGAATAATCATACCTCCCTCAACGTCTATCCTTCAAGATTTATTGCTTTTCTTTACATTTTGTGTAAGGTTTTAATAGTTCAAGTGCCTTATTTGTTCAGGGCTTAGCTAGTCAAACCACATAAATATTGACCACTGATACTGCAAAACTGTTTCACATGCAATCTATAGAGCCTGTCACAAACATATATTTAAACAAATAAAAAAGCGTTTTGCTAATGTTGCAGTGTCTGAAGTTTTCAGTCCATTTCTTCTAAAAAAGCATTAAAATGCTTAATAATATACAAATAAATTCCACATACTAATCAGTCTGATTTTACCCACAGTACTTTTTTCACTTCAAGCTGCAGCCGCTTTGCAATCCATTCCATTGTAAAATATTAAATATGGTACCAGTATGTACAAAAATCCACTTTATAAATGTGGCATATGGCAAGGAATTTGGTACACTCATGTCATGAAATTCAGACTGCTGCCTCACTGTTGCAATTAATCTTCTGTTACTTATTATAAAATTAAAAATTTTAACAAAAAAATAACGAAACGAAACAGTTTATAACAAATAACTAAAAAATAATCAACAAACAACTGATGTCAGCCATGAAAACCATGTCTCAGAGTAAATGAGGTTGGTATCACATGGTCAATGACCGATATATGATGTAACCCATCAAAACTTTCTTCCTGAGTATCCTTGGTGGTGACATGACATGACATGATGTGATGGGACCACCACTGTGGATGGAATCATTCGAAATGCATTGCAGAATGTTTTCACAGGACATGACAGACAATGTGAATTGGCCTTAAATGTTCCTAATTGCGAATCTCCGAATGTTTTGATTGAATGCTTTGAAATTTTTGCACAATATTGCATTGGAATATGCTTGTGTTTTTGAATATTTTTTAACATATCTAACACATGTCTTTTATAAATTTAATAACAGGCAAATGTTGTTACAAAAATCTCAAAAAGTTGAATATATACAGGGTGCATCAAAAAAATGTATACACACTTTGAACAGTCATAGACAATTTATTTCCCATTCTACAAGGTTAAATATCTGTGAGAAAGTAATGTTATGTTTCTTCAACAGGTGGCAGCAGTGGCAAGGAAGTAATTGCAACATGGCGGACATGCGTTTGAGCTTTGAAGCGCGGATGCAGATAATTAAGTGGCACTGGACGTTTGAGAATGTAGCTGCGGTTCGAAGACAGTGGAGAAGTGACTATGATACAGAACCACCTACAAGGTTAACAATTACACATCTACGAGACAAATTCGAAATTTATGGAACAGTGTGTGATGTGCCTAAAAGTCGATAAGGGCGACTTCATCCAGCTACAAGTGATGATTCCACAACTGCGGTCTTGGAACTGTTTCAGCATTCGCCTCAAATATCTTCAAGGCAAGCGGCACGTGAGAGTAATGTAAGTGCTAGTAGTGTGATACGCGTTCTGAAGAAAGGCAAGTTTCGTGTGTACATTCCAAGGCTGGTGCAACAGCTAAGTGACGACAATCCATATCGAAGGTTAGAATTTTGTGAATGGGTTCAGGAGATGGTGAGACGTGAACCGGGGTTTATGGGTAGCATAATTTGGTCGGATGAAGCCCAATTGAAACTCAATGGAACTGTCAATAGGCACAATTGTGTGTACTGGGCTGAAGATAATCCTCACATTACAGTTGAAAAGGTTTGACTGCAAGGGGGCTCATTGGGCCTTCCCGCTTTGAAAGTACTGTTACTGGAGAAACGTACCTAACAATGCTTGCTGACTCCATATTCCCTGCCATTCGTGCGTTATACGGTAATGATGAGTTTTATTTCCAACAAGATGGCGCCCTGCCGCACTATCATAGGGAGTACTAGCATACCTGGATTACAATTTGCCAGGCCAGTGGATAGGACACAGGGGACCAATCGAGTTTCCTGCATGCTCTCCAGACCTCACACCACTGGATTTCTTCTTATGGGCACAGTAAAAGATGAGGTGTACAAACGTAAACCACGTAACCTGAACACACTTTGGAATGAGATTCAGGTGGTGTGCCCAGAAATCTCTTTGGACACTTTGGTACGATGTACGGAATCAGTGGTGACTCGTACTCAGAAATGTATTGATGCTGAAGGCCGCCAGTTTGAACATTAATCACATTTGCAAAGTACATTTATTTTTCCAATTGGACTTTAAGCTTTCCATTTCCAAAAATTTAACATTGTAGAATGGGAAATAAATTTTCTATGATGCGCCAAAGTGTGTATACATTTTTTGATGCACGCTGTATATGAATTAAAGGAATATGTAGCCAAAATTATGTAAAATTGTGTCAAAATTTCAAAGCAGTTGGTCAAGAACATCTTTATTCGTACAGGTTTCAGATTTATACAAAATTTTGATAGAATTCAGAATGACTTCTCACTGTCATTAACTTCGTTTGTTATTCATGTCTTTCGTGATTTCATATATTAACAAAAGCTTTTTCTCTGTATTTGTGTTTTCCATTGCCAGAAACATGTTCTTTGTCATACTTGCATATACATTATTGTGCAACAGCTTATCCACTGTGGTTTTAACCCACATTTACAAAACATATTTTGGGGCTATCAGCTGGGGCTTTAGCGGTGGCAGCTATTGCAACCTGGTAACTGCAGTATAGCTAACGGCACATGATATGTCAAGTGAAATGTTCCACCAGCCCAATTATAGATCTTTGTCAGAAGCTATTTTATGAGTGACTTTAGATTCTTCCTTATTTCCTCGACACTCTCACTGTTAGAAAAGTGTGCCACGTCTTCTCTGAGTAGATCAGCCAATCTTCAAATAGTCTTAGGCCCCTTGAGCTTATCAATATGGAATTTCCTTGCGTGAAATCTGCGTACCTTCTCCATATTAGATGTCGACTTCTGATTATTGTTATTACAAGGTAATGGTCAGAGTCAGATTAGTACCCCTACAGTTTCTAACGTCTAATACATTGGACAGATGTAGATATGTTAGGAAATGGTCAATTTCAAATGGTTCAAATGGCTCTGAGCACTATGGGACTTAACAGCTGCGGTCATCAGTACTCTAGAACTTAGAACTACTTAAAGCTAACTAACCTAAGGACATCACACACATCCATGCCCTAGGCAGGATTCGAACCTGCAACCACAGCAGTCGCGCAGTTCCGGACTGCGCGCCTAGAACCGCGAGACCACCGCGGCCGGCGAAATGGTCAATTTCATCAAAGTTATTTCCATATGGAGATTTCTGTGTGTTTCACGTGTTGTCAGGAAGGGTTGTACTACTGAGTACTGTATTTCTTAAGGAAGCAAAGTGTCATTTGAGTCATCATGTGGACTATATTTTTCAACACAAGAGTGATATTCATCTTTTGTTTCTATTTCAGAATTCATATCATCAAATATTTTCTTATATTCTCCTCTCAGACATTTATACTTCATCTAACTCATCATAAAAAGCATTGTTCTTTTCTTCACTTTTGTATTCAGTTGAGACATGAGGTCATACGAGACTACAGTTGGAAAATTTCCCTTTGCTTATGAGTCGACACAATCTGTTTGATTTCGCCGGGAAGTCGATAAGAAGATGTTCTTTCCCTTTATTTCCAATAAAATCAGAACCAAATATGTGATGTTTCTCTAGGCAGATATAAAATATCATGTGATCTTCTTCTCTACCACTTCTTCATTTAACCATCTCACCTCCTGAATAGTTATTATATACAGCTGGAACTCATCCAGCTGATCATAGAATTTCCTTATAGCTCTGGAATGCCAGAACATTCTGTAATTCCAATCTCAAGACCTTTATATGACTGCCAGTCCGATGTAAAAGGTTAGGCTGGCTACCTCTTCATTGGATTTCGTATCATATGGTTTTTACAGGTTGGATTGTCGCCCAACGCCAACCCCCAGCAATACTGGAATGCCTACTTTTCAATGGTTTGTTCCCTTTGCTGATGGGTCGCCATTTTAAAGCATCGCCAACCCACTTTTAAGTCCTTGATTGCCCAGGAACAATGGAACGGATGTGTATCCATCAGACCTAGTAGGAATACATGGCATTTCCAGTGTTCTGTTAGTACATTTATTCCAGAAGGAAATGCATCTACAAGGTGACATACTATCTTTCAACCTGCCCCCCCCCCTCCCCCGCAACATTTAGTTGCATTTACTTGGCTTTATTCCAGTTACAAACACTGCTGGTGAATGTGTAACTCATCTTCTCTTAAACGAATGTGTGCCGTATGGCAGCGTTTAATTTTGCTTAATTTTCGCGGATTTGGAATCCCTCTGGCTGCAAGTGCGCATGGAGCGTTATTGTTTCCGGTACAGGGCAGGTCGGAGGAGAAGGTAGTTAAGGGCTGCGGCGACCTGGAGGAGAAGAGACTGTGACACGGGTGGTGAAGACCGTTAGTGAGGCGGCTTGTTGTTGTTGTGGCCAAGCGTCTGCTGTGGCCTGTTGGCAAGAGTGGTGCTTTTGCTCATTGCGGGTTTGGCGTGGCCGTGTTGCTCGAAACTGTGAACACTGCTCGTTAAAGCTACTTCAGCAGGATGCACAGTATTCGGCCTGTCCTCTACTATTTAAGTAGCAAGAAGTTTGTGTCCATTGTGGTGCCGGCTTGGACTACAGTGTGACTTTTGCAAGTACTGGACGCGGTGGCGTCTGCTGGGTGATACCCATGGGTTTCCGACTACGAGTAATCTTCGTTACGTTCTTCTTTCGGCGCTCTCTAAGCAAGCGTTTGTCAATGGGCGCTGGATTTTACGAGAAATCACGGTGAAATTCCGATTAGTGTGCACATCATTGGTGCCGCATGGTGGCTATTTTCACTCTGTATCATATATATATATATATATATATATATATGTGTGTGTGTGTGTGTGTGTGTGTGTGTGTGTGTGTGTGTGTGTGTGTGTGTGTGTGTGTTTTATTTATGAAGGTTTTGCCTGGTACTACTTGAGTTCAGTTTTGTCAGTGTGTGTGGGCTTGTGGCTGTCACTATTCCAAACTGATCTTAGAATCTAAGAGTATAGAATGCAGATGTAATTCTCCCGAATTACGAATTGCACTTTATAGTCAGTGAAAATTGATTAACCTAGTTACCTGTTGGCTAGTATCACGAGCTCGAGCTGTTTACTACATTGTTTACAGCTACTAAAAAGAAAAAGTAAAGAAAAATTTTATGCCTCAGTAGTCAAGTCAAAGTTTCCTGCCTATCGTTCATACTTTTCTGCATTTGTAGTATGTTTAATTTTTACAAAATAATTTTTACAGTATAGGTGATTGTATCTCTTGTTAATTGTGTTCCATTTAAAGATGCCTGTGTACCATGACTGAAATTTTTAATAAAGTTTTCCAGTACCGTGGTAGCGGCAACCGCTATCCAATGTTAGTAGAGAAGGAGGAATTATTGCTACTGATGTTGCCTCTGCCACCACCTCTATCATCATTTGTCAGCCGTTTTGGCTACTTCAATGGCAATAGCATTTTCATAATTACCAGCAATAGCCGATGGTTGAAATTTGTGACATATTCATTTGATCATATGTTCTGCTGTTTGTAATGTGATTTAATATTCTTTACTAAAAGGAAGTGGTTTTATACTGTTGCCATTTCGAGATGTTATTGAAATTTATTCTTTTCCGTTCTGGAGGGAATTGTTAATGTTATTCTTGGATTTTTACTTTTTAAAAATAAATTCATTAGTATTTTTAGAGATGTTAATAAATTTATTTTGGCTCAGTACCTTTCCACGCAACAGCAGCTCCCTACCGCATTTCAGAATTGGTATGAAGACTAATTCTTTCGAAAACTGTGGATCTCCAACGATATAATGTTTCGTCTATGAAAGGGAAAAATCCAGGAATTCATAAAATTATTAATGACTTTAGCCTCTGAGATTTTTTTTCCATTTGAGACTTATATTTTAAACATAGTCATAAATGATGAAGCGGTATAATAGCCTGTTGCTGTCAACTATTTCAGGTAAAGAAGTTTCCGTTGCTTTTCTGCATCTACCTATCAGTGGTGTATTTTGAAGATG
Source organism: Schistocerca serialis cubense (assembly GCF_023864345.2). Classification (NCBI taxonomy): domain Eukaryota; kingdom Metazoa; phylum Arthropoda; class Insecta; order Orthoptera; family Acrididae; genus Schistocerca; species Schistocerca serialis. The sequence continues at coordinate 826,604,865 of NC_064638.1, forward strand.
CAACTATCTAATCTGATTGTTTACCCTCTCAACACTGTCCACTCGGAAAGATGAAGAGTTGTATTTGATCCTCTTAGATACTACACTGAACAATTGCTTGATGCTATTTTTGAAGCTAGTGAAGTTTCTAAAGTTGGTGTTTCTGGAAGAAACAGTGCCACTGGCATTGCAAAAAAAAATTACAAAATTCAGATTCCTTTGTTGTACAGTAGTCTGGTATGAAAATAAATGCAGTATCAAACAGGTCAACAAAGATTTACAAAGAGTTATGGAAATCAACAGAGTAACTCTCTCATCTAGTTGAAAATGTTGGCATTTTTTTAAGAAAATGAGATCAGAAGAGGAAATTAATAGTGTCGTAACAGATGCTGAAAAGCTTGCTGACAAACTTCGATCTCATTGAGAGATTGAGGAAGAAAAGGAAAATAGTCTTAGGAGAGTGAAAAACGAATTTACAGTGAACCTAAAGATGTCATTACTGCATCAAGGCTGTGAGGAACTGATTTAACTGCATTCTTGGTGTCAGGCATAGGTCTCAACCATCTATAGAAAGGATAGTAGAAGTGAAACTTAAAACCACAGTCGACTATCCTTGATATTCATTTTTTGCACAATCTTAGAAAATATTCTGAGCTTAAATGGAATGCAGTAACTCAGACAAAATGATCTCCTCCATGCCAACTAGCGTGGATTCCAGGACTATCGACTGGATAAGAACCAACTCACACTTTTCCCATATGACATTCTGAAAATCATGGATTAAAACAATATGCTAGATGTAGTACTTCTTGACTTCGAGAATGGATTTGAATCAGAACTATAACTACACTCGTTACCGGAAGTGTGACTGTACGCAGTATCAAACGAAATTTGTGATTGGATTGAAGATTTCTTGATGGGCAGACTATTGCATGTTATCTTGTATAGTCATTGATGGATGTAGTAGATAAGATGAGATTCAGATGAGCCCAAATCTGACAAAAAATCTCTATAAATACTGAGTCAGACCTTGATAAGAATGCAAAGCTGTTCACAGATTGGCAACTTGTTTTGAACGTTCAGACATTTAGAATGGTGGCCTACACAAAACAAAAAAATGTAGTATCCAATGACTACATCAGTGAGTCGCAGTCAGACTTAATCAATTCGTACAATTTCCTGGATGTAACAATTTAAAGCTATATGAAAGGGAACGATCATATGCAGACTCAGTTTTAGGTAAAGTAAGTAGCAGGCTTCGGTTCATTGGCTGAATACTGGGAAAATCCAAACAATCTACTGAAGAGATTGCTAACAAACCACTCATGTGATCAGTCCTAGGCCAGATATCAAAAGTAAGTTCCATGCTGTTACCATTATACATTAAGAGTGGTCTGTTGTCTGAAGAGAGCACATATTTCTGGTTTCCTGCACAGATAGTTCTGCTGCAATATGATAACAGGTGCGTCATAGTGTGCAATTGAAAAGGCGCAACAAATGGAACCATATTCCAAAGTCTGCAGGGCAGTACAAATCTTGCGAGCTAAGTCTAAACTGCCCTCGTATTATAGTCTGATTCTTGTGTGCACAATGTCTAACCTGTATACAGATTCAGTGTGAAATTCTGGAACTATATGGATCAAATGCCATGTTATATCCAGTCATAGTGAAATGGTATCAACAGTCTAACCAAGACCACATAGATGTGAATGATACTGATTGGGAATTCCATATCTTGCAGCATGCGACTTCTATCTACACTCCTGGAAATGGAAAAAAGAACACATTGACACCGGTGTGTCAGACCCACCATACTTGCTCCGGACACTGCGAGAGGGCTGTACAAGCAATGATCACATGCACGGCACAGCGGACACACCAGGAACCGCGGTGTTGGCCGTCGAATGGCGCTAGCTGCGCAGCATTTGTGCACCGCCGCCGTCAGTGTCAGCCAGTTTGCCGTGGCATACGGAGCTCCATCGCAGTCTTTAACACTGGTAGCATGCCGCGACAGCGTGGACGTGAACCGTATGTGCAGTTGACAGACTTTGAGCGAGGGCGTATAGTGGGCATGCGGGAGGCCGGGTGGACGTACCGCCGAATTGCTCAACACGTGGGGCGTGAGGTCTCCACAGTACATCGATGTTGTCGCCAGTGGTCGGCGGAAGGTGCACATGCCCGTCGACCTGGGACCGGACCGCAGCGACGCACGGATGCACGCCAAGACCGTAGGATCCTACGCAGTGCCGTAGGGGACCGCACCGCCACTTCCCAGCAAATTAGGGACACTGTTGCTCCTGGGGTATCGGCGAGGACCATTCGCAACCGTCTCCATGAAGCTGGGCTACGGTCCCGCACACCGTTAGGCCGTCTTCCGCTCACGCCCCAACATCGTGCAGCCCACCTCCAGTGGTGTCGCGACAGGCGTGAATGGAGGGACGAATGGAGACGTGTCGTCTTCAGCGACGAGAGTCGCTTCTGCCTTGGTGCCAATGATGGTCGTATGCGTGTTTGGCGCCGTGCAGGTGAGCGCCACAATCAGGACTGCATACGACCGAGGCACACAGGGCCAACACCCGGCATCATGGTGTGGGGAGCGATCTCCTACACTGGCCGTACACCACTGGTGATCGTCGAGGGGACACTGAATAGTGCACGGTACATCCAAATCGTCATCGAACCCATCGTTCTACCATTCCTAGACCGGCAAGGGAACTTGCTGTTCCAACAGGACAATGCACGTCCGCATGTATCCCGTGCCACCCAACGTGCTCTAGAAGGTGTAAGTCAACTACCCTAGCCAGCAAGATCTCCGGATCTGTCCCCCATTGAGCATGTTTGGGACTGGATGAAGCGTCGTCTCACGCGGTCTGCACGTCCAGCACGAACGCTGGTCCAACTGAGGCGCCAGGTGGAAATGGCATGGCAAGCCGTTCCACAGGACTACATCCAGCATCTCTACGATCATCTCCATGGGAGAATAGCAGCCTGCATTGCTGCGAAAGGTGGATATACACTGTACTAGTGCCGACATTGTGCATGCTCTGTTGCCTGTGTCTATGTGCCTGTGGTTCTGTCAGTGTGATCATGTGATGTATCTGACCCCAGGAATGTGTCAATAAAGTTTCCCCTTCCTGGGACAATGAATTCACGGTGTTCTTATTTCAATTTCCAGGAGTGTATTATGTAAGCTGAAAGAACATCTGGAAGGAAAGGGATTTACCAGTTATGAGGACATTCACACAGTGGTTCTCAAATGTCTCCATGACCAACAAGTGGAATTCTGTCATTCAGGAATGAAACAACTGGTAGGGCATGCCAACCGTTGTGAGTACAAAACTGCAGTGCCTGTGTAAAGAAGAAGTATAATGCAGTGTTCCTTCAGACATGTATACATATCCAAAGAAACATTGCGTTGTACTTTTCTGCAGTAATGGCTCTGCAGTTTCGTACTTATGAGCCAGCACTGGGCCTATAACTTATGAAACAAAATGTCTCCCCCACATAGGAATAACATTAATATGATGTACAAGTACAGGTATGAGGTTTGAGTCTGTGTGTGAGTGATGCTTGGATACTCGAAGTGGTTCAAATGACTGCCTGCGTGAAGTGGGAAATCCAGATTTGAGTCCCCATCTGGTAAATATCTTTATTGTCATCATTCCATTATACAGCTGGAGGTTGTTCCTATTGGCAACTGCGAACACATTTTGTGTCTTATTCCAACCATTGCTTACAGATTCAAGGTGACTATGTTGCAATATAGTGTCATGTGTCTGTGTCACTTTGAAGTTTAGTGCAACATTCAATAAATGTTACTTGGCTTGCCATAATAATGTGTAACTTTCTTTTGAATAACTCTGGCAAAACACTGCTCAAGAATGTGGGATTGTTAACAGATAGAATTAACAGGGGATACTGAACGTATACAAAGGAAAACAGCTCAAATGGCCACAAGTCTGTTAAATCCGTTATCAAGTATGATGGAAATGCAGAGGAAGCTGAACTGACAGTCACCTGAGAAAGCCTGTTTACAAAGTTTCAAGAACCAGCTTTAAATGAGGAATCTATAAATAAACTACAGCCCCGTATGTATCCCCCACCCCCACTCCCACAGGGATTGCAAGGACAAGATTAAATCATTTAAGTCAGCACAAGGCTTTTAAACTGTGATCATTCGCGCACTCCATATGTGAATAGAACAGGAAGAAACATTAGTAGCCCACCATTGTGGCCGAGCGGTTCTAGGTGCTTCAGTCTGGAACCGCGCGACCGCTACGGTCGCAGGTTCGAATCCTGCCTCTGGCACAGATGTGTGTGATGTCCTTAGGTTAGTTAGGTTTAAGTAGTTCTAAGTTCTAGGGGACTGATGACCTGAGATGTTAAGTCCCATAGTGCTCTGAGCCATTTGAACCAAACCTTAGTAAGTTGTACAGTGAGTAATCCCCCTGCCATGTACTTTGTATTGGTTTTCAGATTATGAATATACAGGGCTATTACAAATGATTGAAGCGATTTCATAAATTCACTGTAGCTCCAGTCATTGACATATGGTCACGACACACTACAGATACGTATAAAAACTCATAAAGTTTTGATCGGCTGAAGCCGCACTTCAGGTTTCTGCCGCCAGAGCGCTCGAGAGCGCAGTGAGACAAAATGGCGACAGGACCCGAGAAAGCGTATGTCGTGCTTGAAATGCACTCACATCAGTCAGTCATAAGAGTGCAGCGACACTTCAGGACGAAGTTCAACAAAGATCCACCAACTGCTAACTCCATTCGGCGATGGTATGCGCAGTTTAAAGCTTCTGGATGCCTCTGTAAGGGGAAATCAACGGGTCGGCCTGCAGTGAGTGAAGAAACGGTTGAAAGCGCGCGGACAAGTTTCACGCGTAGCCCGCGGAAGTCGACGAATAAAGCAAGCAGGGAGCTAAACGTACCACAGCTGACGGTTTGGAAAATCTTACGGAAAAGGCTAAAGCAGAAGCCTTAGCGTTTACAATTGCTACAAGCCCTGACACCCGATGACAAAGTCAAACGCTTTGAATTTTCGGCGCGTTTGCAACAGCTCATGGAAGAGGATGCGTTCAGTGCGAAACTTGTTTTCAGTGATGAAGCAACATTTTTTCTTAATGATGAAGTGAATAGACACAATGTGCGAATCTGGGTGGTAGAGAATCCTCACGCATTCGTGCAGCAAATTCGCAATTCACCAAAAGTTAACCTGTGTTGTGCAATCTCACGGTTAAAAGATTACGGCCCCTTTTTCTTCTGCGAAAAAAACGTTACAGGACACGCGTATCTGGACATGCTGGAAAATTGGCTCATGCCACAACTGGAGACCGACAGCGCCGACTTCATCTTTCAACAGGATGGTGCTCCACCGCAATTCCATCATGATGTTCGGCATTTCTTAAACTGGAGATTGGAAAACCGATGGATTGGTCGTGGTGGAGATCATGATCAGCAATTCATGTCATGGCCTCCACGCTCTCCCGACTTAACCGCATGCGATTTCTTTCTGTGGGGTTATGTGAAAGATTCAGTGTTTAAACCTCCTCTACCAAGAAACGTGCCAGAACTGTGAGCTCACATCAACGATGCTTTCGAACTCATTGATGGGGACATGCTGCGCCGAGTGTGGGAGGAACTTGATTATAGGCTTGATGTCTGCCGAATCACTAAAGGGGCACATATCGAACATTTGTGAATACCTAAAAAAACTTTTTGAGTTTTTGTATGTGTGTGCAAAGCATTGTGAAAATATCTCAAATAATAAAGTTATTGTAGAGCTGTGAAATCGCTTCAATCATTTGTAATAACCCTGTAGATGCACAAATCAACAATCACATATTTAATTTATTGGCTATGGACCAGGCATGACATTAAGCTCCATTACCTTTCAGTCAAGAGAATACAGTGAATAAAATCAAGGTTAAATTGTCCAGTACATTGCCACAGTCATTGTTTGGTTTGGAGTCCCTGTAATTTCGCAGAATCAAAAATTGACTTTCATAAATCCTTAACGCTTCATGTATGCTGGTACATCCACCAATCACTGATAAAATAACTTGAAGATGATCTAGCAATGTGCAACTGGCATTGCTGACCTAAAGTGAAGTGTGCTATATCCTTTTAAAACTTAGAAATTTGTTTTGTTTCTGCAGTACAACCGAACTAAAACTAAACAGAGTTGCATTCCCTACAAACAAGGAAGTCACCGACAATGTTTTAATATTAGAATGTGCTAACAACAGGTCACTTAACGCACAGTACAACTTTTCACACGAACTGCAGGCTATTCAGATGAGTACGTTGAGTCCATCCATATAATAGCTTCCAGGGTATATAGATCAAAGGAACAGACAGTCACTACAAACTAGTAAGTGGCGATTTCAGCACCTATGCTGTCGGAAAAATTGAAACCACGACAAGTAACTATGAGCAACAGAAGAGTAATACTGATTCGGCTTGCAGCGCATTACATCACATTGATATGAAGAGGTCCTGCAGGCAGCATCACGATTGGCAGTGAACGTGAGTGAACATGGAAAATCCTCAACATTAATAATAAAAATGAGAGGCGTTGTCCTTCCAAATACAGCTTACGTTGTTAAAGATACATCTGTACTAAACAACTACAACTCTGGCTGTAGTCTTGTTATTGAAAGCATTTTGGATAAAAGGAGTAGCTCAGAGTGTAATCATTCTCCACATAATACAGTGTAATATCTTGCGAAAAAACAACTAGGTAAATTATTCGAAACAGATAACCCTCGTGCACAAAGTGTAATTTTCTTGTACATCAGTGTGCATTCTTTAAAGTACAAAGATTGAGTCACACTTGAGGGAATGAGGAGGTAGGGAAGAGAACGTCAAAAGATTCCTCAAAGCATTTCAGATATCTGTTTGATCTGAGGTTTTCCCAGCGTGCAGAAATCTTGAAAATTTCTCCGGCATTCAGTCGCGTAGCATCATCCAAAAGGTGCGATATTTTGGCAACCTGACGTCTTGCCATCTTCAGGCGTTCTTGGAGTCTGATTGATCTCTGCCACTGCAGGAGTTGTTGGGACATCTTGGGTTGCCCAGTCTGAAAGATAGAAGTACAACCCTTGTGGCTACACCTTCAATAATAAAAATATGTTGAAAATAAAACATTGGATTTTTGGTTGGCTTATTTGTTTTCCTGCATCAAAAAGTTTTTAAAACACTGGCTGGATGTTTTTTTTTCCATTCGCTCTCACATTCACACGATATATACGTTGTACACATTTATACATCTTACTGTAAACATATTCACACACACATTCATTCTTTTTTATTATTTTTTATTATATATATATATATATATATATATATATATATATATATATATATTAAACTATATAAAATATATATACACAAGGTGTATGGTCTTATTATTCTCATAGGACGTCCGACCATCTGGTAGAGGCCTGGTAGTGGACCCTGTGTCCAAGTTCTCCTATAAGGTCGTTTTCTGAATTTTGTGTTCATTCGTAGAAAGCTGTGGCAGTGGTTCTGAATCAGTCCCTCGGGTAGGGCACCCCTGCGAGCTGGTGAATCTCGTTCGTTGGGAAATTGTATGACAGGTGGAGTGCCATTTTCAGAGCACAGTTTTGAATCTTTGTAGTTGTTGTATGTGGGTTGGAGCAGTATTGCCCCACACGACAGCAGCATAGTCTAGGATTGGCGACACCAACGTAAGGTACAATATCACCCCTAGTCTTGATGGTAGCGTTGATGATGGGTTTAGTAGTGGGTAAAGCACTATCATTCTTCTCCTGGCTTTCTCTCGCATGTTTTCTGTGTGAGAGCGCCATGTCAGACGCCTGTCGAGGGTCACACCCAGGTATTTCGCTGTTTTTGACCATGGGACTGGAGTGCCCCTTATCTCGATGGGCTGGATGTTAGGTGAAAAAGGTCTTCTGCAAATAGCTATTGCCTGCATCTTCGTGCCATTAAAGGACAATCGCCATTTCGTCGCCCATTCGCTGAGAGTATTACACACTTGTTGCAGTCTTGTCTGAAGGTGTGCAGCATTTATACTTCGGGAGTAGATGGCCGTGTCATCGGCATATAGAGACAGGTGTGTTGTGGCCGCCGATGGTAGGTCAGATGTATACAATGTGTATAACAGTGGTCCCAATACACTGCCCTGAGGTACTCCTGCTTTGATGAGTCTGGTGGACGATGTACCATCTTGAGTGCAGACATGAAAAGTTCGGTTTTCGAGGTAGCTTTTCAGGAGTGTTGCCTGTGACACCGGGGCCCCCCTATCTAGAAGTTTATACAAGAGGCCCTCGTGCCACACGCAAGCAAAGGCACATGAGACGTCCAGAAATACAGCCCCGAAGAAGTCCTTCCTTTCCATGGCGCCGAATGCTTCCTCAACTAGCCGTAGTGGCTGCTGGGTGGTGGAGTGGCCTCGGCGAAAGCCAAACTAGACGTCTGGTGTCAGGTGCTCTGCTTTCACATGCTGCTGAAGTCTCTTTATGTACAGACGTTCAAAGAGCTTTGATATAACTGGTAAGAGACTGATTGGTCTGTAGCTTGCTGGCGATCTAGGGTCCTTTCCCATCTTCGGTATGGCGATGACCTCAGCATGTTTCCATGTGAGGGGGAAGTCGCCAGTTGCCAAGATCTCGTTGATTGAAGCCGCTATTAGTGATACTGCGGTGGGTGGTAGTACCTTCAGCAGCTCGTTTGTTAGGAGGTCTGGTCCTCCTGTTTTTTTTCCATTTAGTTCTGCGAGCTGTTTTGTTACTTCTGCTGTGGAAATAGGTTGGATGTGATCGTCTTATCTTGGCTGGTGAGGAATCTTGGAAGGCGCTCGTTAACTAGGCCAATGTGGGCTCCGTCGGAAGGGTCGTTCGTCGGCGAGTAATTTTTACGAATTCATCTGCCAGGGTATTAGCTTTGGCGTCTGGTTCTCTGACAATATTGTTGTCCACATGTAGTGGGGTCACTTCTGTCCCTTCCTTAGTAGAGACTTCGTCATCTTCCAAGTTATTGGTCTGGTAGCTGTAGTAATGCTATCTTATCTGCCCAAACTTCGTTCTTGTGTTTTTCTACTGCTACCCTTATTTCTCGTAGCATTCGGTTTACTTGGCGCTTTGTGGCTGGGTTGTGCGTTGCCTGCCATTCTCTGAATGCACGGTTTTTTTCTCTGATGGGTGCTGTGATGGGTGGAGGCAGTTGGTGAGTTTTTGGTCGTGTAGGTCGTGTGGCGGTTTATGTGTGTCATCAACATCGACAAGTGCAATGAATAATGATAATACGATACTCTATGGTATTCTGCAGTTTGAATTCACTCTATTTTTTCAGCAGTTGCCTTGATTTGTTTTTGCAAATGATACTGACAATATTATACACATGTATAATGCATCATTCAAACTACAACTTCTCCCGGATAATTATTTTGTTCAAATTGCACCAGAATTCCACCTGACACAGTGTAATAATGTTGACTGTAAGCTGTGTTCATATCACTAAAATTTCATATCATACATCAGAGCTTTTTTAATTTTTGTCTTCGATGGATTTAATTATTCTTAGCAAATTGATCATGAAAGGGAACCGCAGAATACCACCCGCACACAACACTGACGTATGCTACCAAAAATATTTTTCTCCATGATTCGTGCATAGTTTAATTTTGGCCACATACATCAGCAATTAAATCTTGTTCAACAATAAATACCATCAGCACTGTTCTTAGAAAATGCAGTCTGATCCGATTAATTTTTTTCTTTTATAAACAGAGTTCAGTACCACCGGTGCACATTTATTTCTTACACATCGGAATATTGAAAGTTTGCAGTTTCAAGTAATTTAAATTTGCCGCTGTAATAAAATTTAAGATGGCCGCCGACAAAAGATAGAGGATATCCTTTTCAATTAATATTTTCCTTTTCCCAATAAATCATTTAAATTGATGCCACCAATAAAAAAAATTATTAAATTTTTTGCAAATGAGTTTAACACAAACCCATGCTATTTTCAACTAGAAGTACAGACGAAGTTGGTATATAATCGCAACTAACAATGGCTGCATTTCTTGCAGCTATGATAAAACAATTAATATAAAATTATAATTAAAAGAGGAATTGAATTTTCAATAATTAATGATGAATAGTTTAAATGCATTTGGCTCTATTTGTTTTACCAGCAAATGAACATAAAAGTACAATAATTTTACATTAAATGTTTTTCATTTAACAGACCTCAAACTGATTCGCGTCTTGCATTGGCGATGTACATCAGAGGAAGATGACAAAAGGGTACAAAACAAAAGAAAAGAATGACACAGATTAATGAAGAATGTGAGACAAATATTGTCTCTGTTTTACATAATTATCATCTTTTTAAGAAATAATTACTTAACTGAATGAATATTATCCACACATTCATATTCCACTCGTAATAAAAAAATATATATACCGTAGATGTTACATTGCCCCATGGGCTGATAAAAAAAGTAGTTTATTCACCATGTTAATTTCTCATCATCCTTTTTTTTATCAGTCCACATAATCCACGAAGATCCATTGTTTTTAATGTCCGAATATTTGATTTCAAGCTAATTTGACACAGAAAATTGTATTTGAATTAAGCAATAAAAAAAAACTCCGTGACTGTATTGCCACGGAAATTGCTTCGGATACTTCCTGGATTATCTTATTCCCCCCCCCCCCCCCCCCGCGTCCATTCGGGTTAGCTGAAATCGGAAAACCGGGATCAAAATCGTCCAAGGGGCTTCAAGACAATACATTCACCTACTATTTACAGTCAGGTTTGACATAGTGGAGATTATACCAACTGGAACACGAATTTATGTTTCTGTCGAATGTGCGAAATACATTGAAGTTTTATGATGGTTTTTTTAAACAGTTTTAATATATTTCTTGTGTATGACAAATATTTCTTCCAAGTCGACCCGTCGGAACGCAGTCAGGTAGTGATTGCCGCCGGTCCGCCCCTGGCCGCGTCGGCGTAGCGTTAACTGCCGTCGGCTGCGTCGTGATTGCGATCTGCTGCCGGCCGGAACTACCCCTGCAGCAGCTCTGGATTCTCTTGTGCCTCGTCATTCAGTTCAAGATGGGTACATGAAATGTCAAAATACATGTGTCAGTGACAAGATAAACACTCTTACTATCCTGTGGAGAAAATTTGTTAGTGTCCATATCACTCGCATTCACACAGAAGGAATTAATTTTGTCATGTATCTTGACACTGTTCAATACAATGTAGTGATTCATTTAGGAATTCATCACAATATGCACATTTCAATCACGGCACTGTTAATCACACACGTGTCCATAGCGTGCTTTGTGTATACACTGAGAATGTGATTACACTTTCTCTCTCGCGACGCGCTGCGAAGGCAACGTTGCATTGTTTTTGTGCGGCGCGGCTGGCTCTACAGTCAATCACGTAATATTTTACCCGCAAAGATGCTCCGAATCGAATTATTAGAGGTCACGAGTTCCTTTTAACTGCTAATATTGGCAACAGAACTTAACGTCCATAGTGTTGCTGTTACCTTCGACACTACATGAGTGTTCTTAAGGTTTTTTGATCACAGTTTATCACTGTTCACATTTTTCGCTAAATAAATAGTGTCCACTAGACTTTTGTGCAGTTCTTGTAAGACACAGATCAAGTTTCTGATTGCTGTGAATACATGTCCATAGTACTTACACACAGTCTATATGCGAACGACTTCTTTCATGAAAAGAGGTCTGGTTCATTTGCACATACTTTCGCATTACAATGACTGAATAACAAGATCAAAATTTTATCCAGTTACGTAAACATCATACAGTATAAAACTTTAGGAATCTGCTACAGTGTTGTGATCATTAGATCGTTCTAGAACAATCGAGATAACAGTACATTTCCATGTTCATGGCAAATACACATATTTTATCATTTCTTGGGACAGAGATCCATGTTTGACTTGTTTTAAGCGAAATGTCCCTGATAAGTCATTTTATATGACTTCATATTGAAATGTGTACATTAATTAGTACACAGTCAGATACAATTCAAGAGGTGGCTGACAGGATCACACAGCTCACACATGACCAACACTCGTTGCATGTATGGGACTATATGATTCAATCTCATTTAAAACTTTTTATGCATTTCATTGATATGTATGCTACATAAAAAATAATAAAATTTATTACATCTAATACAATAATATTTAAGTGAACTTTTATGGAGATACTGATTTCTTTTATTAAAATGTGTTTATCATGGAGATTCTTTACTCCTTGCACAAATAATTCAAGAATATTATATTGAGACACTTGACGTGTAAATCTACATACTAACAAACATATAATATCATTGAATTACTGAAACTAAACATCACATTTATTAATGTTTGGTACATTAGCACCTCTTATTAGTCATTTCTAAATACAAACACTTTATTGCAAATATTTTTTCATGTCTTTATGGCAATATAGCCCCCTCTTCTTCGTCCAGGGAACCGAGTAAGCTGCTCTTCAATAGGTCTTGCGCAGAAATACATTCATTTTATATTGATAATCTTTTATGATACCTGGTTGTTCAACGAATACTTCATGATATTCAGACAATAGTTCAGTCAATTGCTTAGCCTCAGAAGTGTTAATGCAAGTTGTCTCCTTTATTTTTTCTTGTATTGTTGCAGCGATGTCATTCACATAGCTGGGTACATCATTATTTCGGTTTTGATTATGTATCTGCGGGTGCTCTTGGTTCAACATTAACATCTTCTGTTTACTGACAGAATGGTGCACCTTTTGCATTAATGGAAGGTTTGCATCGAACTCCCGATTCAACATCAAAGTTATCGGTCGCTGTTGGTGATTAAGATCACAAGTCCCCCAGGCAAGATTAATTATACCTTCCTTTCCCCGAAGGAACTCAAGTCCAAGTACCACTGGTACGGATAAGTTATCTATCAATAGGAACGTCCATGACAAGCGATCATTTCCTAAGGTAACTTCCGCCTGTGTCTGGAATTTTATGGTTTGTGTTTTATTTCCCAATGCTCCAATAACCTTGCAATTTGCGACGGGTAAGATCGGTAATTTTCCTAGTTGCGAAACTAGGTATTGAGCAGAATTGTAGTTGGTATCCCAGTTATACTCCTGTTGACACTTGCTTGAATTATTTCCTTTTTTATTTTATCAGAAATGACAGGTTCTTGATATCGCTCATCTTCTAATTTATTTCCATCCTGATATCGAATCATGTTTATATTGTGCTTTTTCGACCTATTGCCTTCCTTGTTGCACTCCGTCGCCTGGCGAAGGCTTACAGGGACCTCAATTAGTTTGTCGGCTTCTGTGAATTTTGTTTGGTATCAGAAGGTACCTCTGTTATTTTCACATTTTGTGAATTTTCTGTTGTAGTTGGAGGTGGCCTGCTTGTATCCCACCACTGTGGATATTGGCTGTTTGACATCGGAATAGCTTGGACATAGTTTACCAGCTGGCCTGCATTAAAAGAACCTTGCAACGGTTGCCAATGGCTTGGTCCTGGTTGCCGCCAATATTCGTTATCTCCGTGCATGTTCTTTGGCTTATCTTTGTACGGACTGTTTGGTCTGTGATCATTCCATTTTTTTCGGTTATTAATGTCACTATGAAAACTTGAATTCTGATTGTGATGCTGCCTTGGATTACCATTCGGCTGTTGGTATTCTTCGGCTTTCCTATAATCCTTGTTATTATTATCGTTGTAACCACAGTCTTGGTTGTATTGGTTTCTATTACTGTTATTGTTGTAATTGCTGTTTCCTCAAGATTTATTTTTATTTTGTTTAGGACTAGCTTCACCCCTATTTACCTTGTTTGAATTCCATGAATTCTTTCTGTTCAGAGTGTTTGTATTGCTGGTGACATCAGACGTTTTTCTGGCGTCCTCCTGCACAAGATCCAAGGAATCGATTACAGACCGAAATTCTTTTGAGTCGGTGCCTGTAACATTGAACAGTTTCTCTCTAATGTGGATTGGTAGTCTAGCTTTTAGTACTCGTAACAAATCTCTTATGGTAACTGGCTCATCCCAGTATCTGGTCATGTTAACATATTTTTCGAAATACTTCCTCAATGAACCTGATTTCGGATTATAGACTTCGGCATTGTATACTATTTTAAGAAGTCGCTCTTGAATAGATGCCGACCAAAATTGATCTAAAAACGCCTTTTCAAAGTCATGAAAGGCTTTACAAGTTTTTGCGGCATTTAATGCCCATATTGACGCATCACCAGAGATATGTGATATACCAAATTGTATCTTTTGTTCTTCTGACCATGATTTTGGAAAAATACTTTTGAAATTACGGATAAATACAATGTGGTGTACGTTTCTTTAGCTTTCTACACTGAAGATCTGAAACTGTCGATGCTTGATGAGACTCTCTTCATGCATGAGGGTTGTTAGTTGCATTGAACTGCTATCATTTGCAGGTGTTGCATTTACCTTTTTACAAGTACACTCTGCTTCGTTATCATGATTGTTTCTTGTTGTCACTCATTGCTGTGGTAAAGTCATTTGATTACCAAAGTCTGGTTTTCTTTGCGGCACAGCAAGATTCGGTGTAGAATGTTCTGTGTACGTTTACCTGTCAGCGTCAGTGTTGTTATTGCTGCATACTGACGGATTTTGTGGGTTACGGTTTTCAGGATACATCCCTCTGGCTATCTCGGTTTTGACTTGCCTATGAATTTCGGAAGGAATATCTTCCTGCAATGTTTCGACAGCTGTGGCTATAGCATTGAATCTATTTTCAAGTTTATCGACATCAATTTGAAGGCTGCTAACCTGAACTGGAATTTTCACCAATGGTTCAATCGTGGATTTCACTGCATCGATCTCTTGTTTCACATGATTAGTAATTGCACTATCCCATTCGTTTAAAGTTTGATTGATCTGGCGGACAATTTCCTCAACTCTTTTAAGAAATATCTTGTTGATATTTTCAACTAATTTCCTTTCCCTTTCTTGGTCTTTAATTTCTTGTTCCTGTCTCTCTCTAGCCCTTTCTTCCCTCTGCTGGATAGTAAATTTTTCGAATAATGCTGTTAACATATCCTGCAATGGCATAGCTTGTGCGTTGTGCACTTGTGCCCCTGGGTCGGTACAAATAGTGTCTCTTTTTTCTAACTGATTGACTGGTGGAGTGCCAGTTTGCTTCGGCAGCTCTTCAGCCTCACTACCTGTCGGAACATCATCTACAAAATTGTCATCAGTAATTAAATTCTCTAATGACTGAGTAGGAGTGTGAACAGATTGTTCTACAGGAGGATCTGATATCATTTCTGCCTCCGTATCCTCACTAGGTTTAACCAGTTTCCTGACCCTAACCATTTCATACACAATATAACACAACAAGTCTATATATATCACTGACACATATACATCAACACAAAATAATCTTATAACTAACACACACACACACACACACAGATATATATATATATATATATATATATATATATATATATATATATATATACTGAAAACTCTTTAGATCTGTGTAGAGTAGCAACTTTCTTGCAGCTGGTTTATTGGATCTGTACTACTTATGGCTGCTGGTGTTGAATCTAAGTTGAATGCAACGAATGTTGCTTATGTGCAACTGCAGTATTAAAAAAGCAAAGATGGGTCCCTGTTCCTACCTTTGTACTCTTCTGAAGTGGTCAGCAGTGCTCTATTTGATTCGTCTGTCACACCAGCTCTAGTATTAGTAGGAGCAGCAACTCAATGGACAGGTGTCAATGTTCGTGTAAAACAATACACACAAATAATTAATAAGTTATTGTGGCAATTTATACCTGTAATAAATTACAAATTTTTTCTGTTATTATTTAACTTAAATGAACAATTGTGCATTGGTGGTCCCTGTTCGGGCACCAGTGTGGTGGTTTATGTGTATCATCAACATCAACAAGTGCAATGAATGTGGATGATACGATACGATATGGTATTCTGCAGTTTGAATTCACTCTATTTTTTCAGCAGTTGCCTTGATTTGTTTTTGTAAATGATACTGACAATATTATACACATCATTCAAACTACAACTTCTCCCGGATAATTATTTTGTTCAAATTGCACCAGAATTCCACCTGACACAGTGTAATAATGTTGACTGTAAGCTGTGTTCATATCACTAAAATTACATATCATACATCAGAGCTTTTATAATTTTTGTCTTCGATGGATTTAATTATTCTTAGCAAATTGATCATGAAAGGGAACCACAGAATACCACCCGCACACAACACTGACGTATGCTACCAAAAATATTTTTCTCCATTATTCGTGCATAGTTTAATTTTGGCCACATACATCAGCAATTAAATATTGTTCAACAATAAATACCATCAGCACTGTTCTTAGAAAATGCAGTCTGATCCGATTAATTTTTTTCATTTATAAATAGAGTTCAGTACCACTGGTGCACATTTATTTCTTATACATCGGAATATTGAAAGTTTGCAATTTCAAGTTACTTAAATTTGCCGCTGTAATAAAAGTTAAGATGGTGGCCAACAAAAGATAGAGGATATCCTTTTCAATTAATATTTTCCTTTTCCCAATAAATCATTTAAATTGATGCCACCAATAAAAAAAATTATTAAATTTTTTGCAAATGAGTTTAACACAAACCCATGCTATTTTCAACTAGAAGTACAGACGAAGTTGCTATATAATCGCAACTAACAATGGCTGCGCTTCTTGCAGCTATGATAAAACAATTAATACAAAATTATAATTAAAAGAGGAAGTGAATCTTCAATAATTAATCATGAATAGTTTTAATGCATTTGGCTCTATTTGTTTTACCAGAAAGTGAACATAAAAGTACAATAATTTTACATTAAATGTTTTTCATTTAACAGACCTCAAATCGATTCGCGTCTTCCATCGGCGATGTACATCAGAGGAAGACGACAAAAGTGTACAAAACAAAAGAAAAGAATGACATAGATTAACGAAGAATGTGAGACAAATATTGTCTCTGTTTTACATAATTATCATCTTTTTAAGAAATAATTACTTAACTGAATGAATATTATCCACACATTCATATTCCACTCGTAATATATATATATATATATATATATATATATATATATATATATATATATATATATATTTCGTGGATGTTATAGACGTCTCGGTAGCGTGGTTTCTGTTGCAGCGTCCAGTGCTTTGGATGTTATTTATAGTAATGTGGCTTCTGCTCCTGCTGTCTCTGGGTCTGGTGTGTCCAGAAGGTCTCTTACAAGCAGTTAGCGGTATGTTTCCCAGCTGATTCTTCAGATATCGAGGTGGTGTCTTGATGGTTTATTGATACCAACATGGGCGACATCAAAGATGACCGGTTCATGATTTGAGGTAAGGGCCCTCCTTGTGGTGGCAATCTATTGCTGTTTATTAAATTGTCCAGCCAAGTCAATATCAATTGCTTTTAAGCTCCGATACACAGGTACACTGCGCCGCCAGCGACGACGGTAACCTAGACGTCGCAGAGGCATTGCTGAGGCACGTTAACACACCAAGAGTACTATAAGGCTGTTTAGCCAACAGCCCTGTAGTCTCAGAAATACTCCAAGTCTTCCATGTGATAATATAGGCATCTGGAAATGCTTCAAGGCCGCAATAATCAGCGTGATTGCCCCAAACAACAGCCAGTGTCGTTATTCGCTCTGTGAACATCGAGGAGTGCGGACGCATAGCACTGGGTCTCGCTGGGCGTTGGCTTGCTGCGTTCACTGTGTGTTAACGTGCCACAGCAATGCTTCTGCGACGTCTTGGTTACCGTCGTCGCTGGCGGCGCAGTGTACCTGTGTATCGGAGCTTAAAAGCAATTGATATTGACTTGGCTGGATAATTTAATAAACAGCTATATCCAGTACGTGGCTCTGGCCTCTGTTTGGACAGCATGTGAGGATCGTATGGTGCCACAATGATGGCAAGATTTCTTTCTGCGACTCGTAGGAGACGGCGTCCACTGATATTCATGATGCGGCTATTCTGCGTTAAGGTCGCCGGCAACAAAAAGGTTTCCCTGTTGTGACAGTAGCGCCTCGAAGTCTGCTTCTTCTAGATGGCCCCGGGGGGGGGGGGGGGGGGGGCTGTAGACTGCAATGAATTGTATTCGGCCTCTTGGTGTTTCGACTGCAACCGATGTGGCTTCTACTGTGGCTAGTGCTGGAAGTGGCAGTTGATGATGCGTCAGGGAGTTACTTACATAGACTGCTGTTCCTCCAACAGCACTCGGCCGGTCCGACCGGAAACAGCTGTTGTTGGTGACTCATACGTGGATATCAGGTTTCAGGTGTGTCTCAGTAACAAGGCACTCGTTGATTCTTTCGTCGTTAAGGAATTGGCGAAACTCGTATTCTTGAGTGCGTATTCCATTGGCGTTCCATGTGCACACAGTTAGTCCAGATCTAGCTGCCATATTAAATGGTGGAGGTTGGCTTTGGAATGGCCTATAGGGCAACTTGAACTGCATCAGAAATCTGCTGCGGAATGGTGGCCACGATAGCCTGGAGGGCATCAGTGATGGTTTTTGTCACAGCTTCCACAACTAAGATCAAATTGAACTCCTGGGGGGGGGGGGGGGGCGGGCGGAGTTTTGGGCATGTTGTGTTGTGCCTGAGTTGTTGGCGATCCATCACTGTTTGTGTGCTGCTGGGACGTAGCAGTGGTCGGAGGGCGTGGAGCTGGATGATGAGGATTGAACTGAGCACACCTATGGTGATAGGGGTTGGTTCTCGGTATACCAGCAGGGCAGCAGGGGGGGGGGCATTGGACTTAGAAGATGGGGCAGTGTTGGCGTTGGTTTCTGCGACATTCGTGCTTCTTCTGCCAGCTGCGATAGCAGGATAGGTGAGACACTGGTGTGTGGTTACCTTTTGTCTGGTACTGTAGGCTTTGATGACTTCACAGCCGACGTAACTGGCAGGGTGAGATTTGTTGCACCGGACACATGTGTGGACAGTATCTGTATCCTTGAGGCATTCCTTGGAGGAATGTTCTTCGCCACACTTTATGTGCTTAAAAAGCATTACAGAGTGTCTGGCCACGTGGCCGATGCCTCGGCATCGATAACAGATGCTAGGGCCACGTTTGCCCTGAGGTTCCTCAGTTGTGACGTCCGTGTTGGCTATGGCCTTCAGTGTCAGCAATTTGCGATTGCCTGGTGTATTGGTAAGCACTACCATAAAGAAGGGAGTGTCTTTGTTATAGCCGATTGTACTCTGCAGATTGACCTGGGGACAATTCCAATAGCTTCGAGTTCTTCTCTCAGATCGTCAAACTAGAAACTGAAGGGGAACCCTTGGATGACTTTTTTGATGGGTTTGTCAGGCAAATACATGTGGAATCCCCATTGTCGTTTCGAGATGTCGTTTTGGTTTGTTGGTTCATCGTCCATAGCCGCGAAGGAGTTGTTTGTTGATAATGGAGCGGCGCTCGTGATCTTGCGGGCGGGAACCGTCCGAGTGGCGGAGATGAATCCCTCCTCACCTGGAATGGGGCGGGACTTCTTGTGTCGATTTTCGTTAGCTGACGAGTTCGGGGTTGTCTCATCTGTCTTTTTCCTCTTGGCAGGCCCAGGAGGTTCTTCTGTTGGCGTAGAACACCTGGTAGCCGTTGGCATTAAGGCAGTGAGAAGCTTCAGGCTTTCATTTGGATCCTGGGCGGCATTGCTGGACGTTGAAATGCCTGCCTGATGCAGGTCAGCGTCTTTCGTGGTGTTGAGTTCTTGCTTCTTCTCCGTGGCTTCGGACGAGCGAGATGCGTTTCGTGCGTCAGCCATAACGCCAATGAAAGCGTTGAAGTTTGAGCATAGAAGAAGGAAAGCTAGCCTTGGCCTCTGTGAACACGGGCTTGTCCCATGCGAAGTGGGCCCTGACTCGCGAAGTCCCCCACTATCAGCCCCTAGGTGCGCAGTGTTTTATTACTGTATAAAGCACTACGCAACCGAAAGAGCGCTGGAACACGATAAGTTGCGTACGTCGGTGCGGCCGGCAAGCAGAGCGCAGCGCAGCCACGGTGCGAAGGCGTGACCGCGTAGTCAGCCGCGTGCGTCGGCGTCGCGACTGATCTCTGATGGATGCCGACTTTATATAATTTCCACCCCTCTCCCGCAGCCTTCGTGTGGATGCTTCCGAGCGGTTCGCGGCCGGTGGTGGGGAAAGGGCTGCGTTGGGTGGCTGGGGAAGCGCTGCACCCCCGCGACAGGTCATGGGCCGCAGTCGTTCCGCAACCACGGCCGCTTGCGGAACTCTGCCGACGTGGTGACAATGCTTCTTCTTCAGGTGTCCTGACAGGAGCAGATTTCCGTGTAGACTGTCGTTTTTTAATCATACTCAAAGATGAATCCCAGGCCTTGCTTGGCTGGAAACCACTGTATTTATTAGTTCGTCATGCAGCCGGATTTCCACTGCCTCTTTGTGTCGTCCTTGACTGATCCCAATAATGTTTTCGTCTTGGATGGAGGGCGAAACACGCACTCGACCTTGTATTTTCTGCGTATTCTGCCGATCTTTGCCGATGTGTTCCCGACATATGGTATAATCGCCGCCGCAACCGGTTTGTCTTCGTCCTCGGAAGGCTGCGGTCTCGGCTTCTTTGGTCTTATGGCGCGTTTTATTTGCCGGTTGTAGTAGCCGTTCGTGTGGAACACGGTCTGCAAGTGCTGCAATTCAGCTACCAGGTTGTCACAGCCTAAGATTACGCGTGCTCTGTGCTCAGAACAGCCTCTCGAGAGTGGTTGTTTTCACCATTAATAAACATTATCATTACTATTTCTTAAAGTCGAATCCAGGAGTTTGGTTGGAGGGGGACTGAGCTCATAGACATTTTGTATCATTGTGCTGTTACCAAATACTCTAGAGTAAATAAAGGCACTTTCTTAATCTATTACAATAACAACTACCACAGGGAAAAAATTTTCAACACTGTTAAGTCTGAAAGATAGTTACAAAAAAATCTCTCTTTCTTTCTCTTCTGACTTTCGCGCCACAGATGATATCTCATACTCTCACACCAAACAGGTGGTACTGAGCTATGTGAATTGACGTTATATTGTCGTTCTGTCTAGTGTGACAAATCCAAAATTTGACAGTGATGTCACCTGACATTACGTTTCTTTCCATAGACGTCAAGTGTGAATCTGCCATAAAATGATGGATTTCAGTACATCCTGAAAGACTCGAATTGGTGTGCTTTTAGTAGGCCTACCATCTGTGGATAATTAAACTGAGTGATCTTCTTGGAGGAAATCATTGATCCCCTTCTTCTGTTAAGATTTACACCTGATGGCAGTTACTTTAAATGATACAAGTTGGTGCCAAATGCAGTTTGTGAGTACATTAGTTGTGAAAATAAATGTATCAATAATGAAGAAAGTCTACAATATATAACAGTTCCAATTCGTGTTGTGAAGAGATATGAATGGCGTCTTATATCCTATTAAAGTTAACTGAAGGAAGAAATGTTAAAATTAAAGGCCAGTTCACACCAGCCGTCATGTCACATCATGGCGCCATACTTCCTGGGTGTATTCACATGTCACAACACATCACGTTATTTTGCAGAGCCCTGAAACGAACTGTGACAGTGAGGATATGAGTTTCCATTAGCTCAGTACCGAACTGTGAAAGTCAGATTATGAGTTACTATCTGTGATAAAAAAAGTCGATGTATAGTATCAGTATTGTTGAACTATCAACGAAAAAATGTGTTAACGGTCACAGAAAATTTCAACGTATGTTCTTGATCAGTTTTGTATGGTAAAGTGCTGAGAACTGAAACAACATTTCAAAATTTCGACATTCATTTGCTAGCGAAAACATATACATACAAACACATCCAACAATATTTTAAAGGGATTAAATAGAGCCTTTTTACCTTATCCATTATGTTTTATCTTCTTATGTAACTATTATCGTCACAAAGAACCGTATATTTCTCCTTCATTACAGATTATTTTTGCACTTAAAATGATATTTTGTGAAAATTGGTTCATCAACTTAATTTCTTATTTATGTACGGTAGGGATGTCAGTTCTGTTCTCTTATTTTTCGCTTTCAGATACTTGACTCCACTTGTGGAAGAACACTCAATGGAAAAAATATCCAAGTCACCATGAATTATTTCTCACGAAAACAAAGCACTGCAATAAAACAAAGATTAAGAAGAAACAAAAACCTGCAACCACTAGTATAATATGCATCAATGCGGCGAAAATACATTGTATTGTATATTCTGTGTGTTCCTATTCTGTGTGTGGTTTTGTTATTATATGTAATTATGTATCATTTGTTGCTTACTGTCTGTTGATTTGTTGTGTCTTGTGCTGTATCTGTGTATGTGTTTCATGATTATGTATGTCTATTTCTGCCTCTTGTTTTATTGTGTCTGCTGTCGTTCTATCGTAGTCATTCTTCAGTGCTTTTTGCTTCACTCTGTTTAGTTCTTCCATGTAGTCATTTTCATTCACTGGTCTTCCGTTCACTCTGTGAAATAAATATCTAAAACTGATTTTCTTATGTGTTATGGGACGATTGCACTGGTTGTGGATAATTGCGCTGGTTCTGGTACATTTATTGTAAATTGTGTATTCATATTTATTGCTTCTCATGAGTATAGTGAGGTCTGAAAAGTTATAGCTTTGGTCTGTTTCTGTCCCAATGGTGAGTTGTATTTGTGGATGGATATTAAATACGTCATTGTGTAGCTCTTTTATATAAGTATGTAGTTCATTTATTAGACAAATTACATCATCTGCGTCTGGTACTAATTTTTGTTTTACACTGCTTTGGTTTTTTAATTCTGTCAGACATCTTGTAGTAGTTTTAATACTTTCATTCAAAATATTCATTCACATCATGTGAAGCACTTGACACATAGTGCAGTAATTTACTACTAGGTTATTGTAGGTATTCTTTTACACTGTAATGCCAGAAGTTTGCTGTACAATATAGGACCTTGAATTTTTGTGTGTTTTTGCGCTAAAGCCTTGTTTACACTTTTGTATGGATGTCATTATACATTCTTACATTGCAAGAATGAAAATCTGAAATAGTTTTGAAATCGTCATTGTACCTTTTTATTTTCATTGTACTTTTTTGCATAGAGAGGCATGATAAGTGTAGAATATCACTACAAGACAGGGAAACATCCAGTGTCCAATATGAACTAAATATTAAAGTGTCATCCTTTCTCAAACAGTGACTTTTTCAGCATAAAAAAGTCTCAGAACTATTTACTCTAAGCTGTTGCAAAGATAAAAAAATCTGTATTTGAGAAAGAAATGGCATGACACTACCCTTACTTTCTTGAAGAAGAAGAGCTTTTTTTCAAGACATCAACTTCACTAATAGAACAGCATAGAGCATAATTTTTTGAACATTAATGTGCAATCTCTTAAAAATCAAACTAATTAACTTAAATATTTGCTGGAAAACGTAAGCTACAGTGTGATTTCAGTAAATGAACGCTGGCTTAGCGACGAAGAACTGAAAATAAATGTACCTAGTGGTCACAAATTAGGAACCAACTACTACAGAACGATTGTTAAACGGAGTGATCTATGTTAAAAATAGTGTCAACCCATTCTGCGAGATTATGGGTGTAAGTGAACTATGCTTAGAGGCAAAACTAGAAGCTGCATCCATAATGTCGTCAAAACAGTAAATTATAGTTGTTTCCTTGAATTACAATGAAGATTTGTTTGTGGAACTGCAGGAGAAGCTGATACTCTAGCTACACAAACATGAAGATTAGAGAATATTAATATTTTGTTATATTAATATAGAGATTAAGTTTAAGAACATTAAGGTTAGTAATTGGTAAACACATTAATACCTACACAAATGACAAATCTACAAGGCAGGCAGCATGCCTAGGCAATGTAATACATAATTTTCATGTAAAAACGAATTTGACGCAGTTTGACTGTGTTTTCTGAACACAAAGGAGAATGGGTCATACAGACTCTTAAACGTGAAATAATTGAAACCTATACTGAATGTAGAAGAATTGTAAGACCAATTAATGACTCAAAGTTAAAACAATTGATAAGGAAATTTAACTCAATAAAATAGGATTCAATAGATACTGGTGCAGATCTAATGAATCGTCTCATAAATTTTTAGAACTGTTAACGGAAAATTTTGAAACATAGTAGTACAGTCGCTGTACTAAATCACAAGATCTAAACAATGATACAACCCTGATCTAAATAGAATAAGAACCATTATGCTACCCTCTCATGATTGGTAACAGCATATAAAGCTGACAAGGAAATGTATGTGAAAGTGCGAAAGTTTTACATGTCTGAAGTCATGACAGTTCAAAACAAATTATACAAATACAGTGTGATCAGAAACAGTTAAAGAAATTTGTAACCCTGTTGCAGGGGAGGTTGTGCTGCTAAATAATTGTTAAGAAGGACATTTGAGACAGTGCACTACTTCAAAGTTATTTAGAATTGAAGTTAGCCAAGCAGGTCGTCATTCACAAACTCAAGCAGCCTACCAGAGTTGCTAAACTCGTTCCTCATTTGGTTTCCACAAACAAATCCTCAAACCAAACAAACGTAACTTTTGCTCACCTAGCTTAAATTTATCACTTCTGAAAAGGGTACATTGTAACTGGTAACGAGCACTGGAACAAGTGATAACTCATGGACCCACAGATGTCTGTGCATTACTGCTGTTTAGCATGTGCAAGCGCTTCAATTTGCGCACACAGTGATGTAATTGGCTAACTTCAATGCTAAATAACTAGGAAATGGCGTAAAACATAGAATTTCTTTTCTCAAAAGTCCATTCTCAGCACAGACGCCCCTGCAACACACAAGCTTTTCAGACTATTTCTGATCACCCTATATGTCGATCTCAGAGAATAAATGCAAAACTACATGACTAATTATTGAAACAAGAATAAACAATGGTGATAAAGTATACCAGTCTCCAATTCCATTTAGCATTCTAAATGCACATCTTGTCAGTCCTTACGCAGTTGACATTATTATGGAGGATGTGAATAAGCAGACACACTTCTGCCAGAAATAAAAAATAAACTGACAGACAGTTTTCACTGGACTTGTGTAATGCAGATGGTGGCCATTTAATCAGTAGGTAAGCTCAATACTTCTAGAACAGAGAATCACTATGGCCTCACAAATTATATTATTAGAAGCATCAGAAAACAACTTGAAATGGCATGGACTAAAATAATCAATAAAATATTAAATGAAGGCAACTGCCAAAAATGTTTGGAAATACCAGTCATCAAACAACTTATACCAATAATATCAAATACAATAGACTACTGCATGCATAAATACATGATGCAATACTTTGAATCCAATGCTGTACTTAGCTCCTCACAATATGGGTTCAAATCCAACTTTTCTGTAGCCAAAGCAGTTGAGAGTATAGTAGCAAAGATAAAAATTGTTTCAGAAGTAAAGGGATAATTCGTGAAAGACTGCTAGACCTCAGGAAAGCATTTGAGATTATCCCCCACAATACGCTGATAAATAAACTCAAACGCTACAGAGTGAGAGGACATGCTCTATGCCTAATGCAGTGTTTCATGGGCAGTATAAAAGAATTAGTTAACATAAAATTATAAACACTCAGAATTTTCTGGAGTTGTAAAGGATATACCTCAGGGGTCTGTTCTAGGACCTTTCCCTTTCATTACTCATATAAATGATTTAGCCACAGTTGTGCCATATGATGCCATACTTTATGTAAATGACTTCACACTCATCAAACCTCTGGTATCTCAGCCCACTGATACTGAAAGCCAGCTCGATGACATGAAACTCGATGATAGCTGCTAGATGAAGCTGCTACAGCTGTGAGTGTTGGCATCATCACTGCAACACTGGCCACAAGGCCAGGGCCACCATGCCAGCCAATGAGCGTTTGCAGTGACCCTTTAAAGCTACCAGCACAGTGGCTCTGTCACTTGTGATTGTGCTACTCTTGTATACCATTGCCATTATACATCGCGCTTTGGGCTCAGTACTCGCTGTGCCTTAGGTTGTAAAATTAGATTACACATTGGGCTTGTTACTCTGCTGTGCCATCTCTGCTGTCTGTCTTCCTCTTGTTTCTGTTGACCTTCTTTTCACTCTCAGCGACTTACTGTTTAACATCTTTGACTGATCAGCCAGTCCTGTGGGTTCATGAGTCATTCCTGGTCTTCTCAGACTTCAGTCAGTACAATACTAACCAGTGCAACACAGCCATGGAGGCAGCAATGCAGAGATTTTCTATTTGGTCTGAGGCAAGTGTACTCCAGAAAGACAGTAACACTGAAGTCATTCTATTCAGTCTGGTTGGTCCCAGTCATTACAGCAAAGCATTCAAACGGTTGGGATTGCATGCAGACCAAAAACTTGGCTGGGATACTCTCACAGGGAAATTATGTGGCAGATTAGCATGTGTCATCTATCTGCTTTACAAGCTAAGGAGCAATGTCAGTAAGGAACTTATGTTTAGTGCATATTTGCATTGATCTACTTCCACTGATAATTCAGTAGCGTCAAAATCAGAGCTTAAATGGCAAAAGAGAGCTATCAAATATTTTGGTCTTGTCTACACCAATGAATTAAACTGAAGAACATACTAGTCCAACAAGGCTTTGTCAATGTTTTCGAACAGTTTTCCACAGAAACTAGATAAAAGTAAAATAAGTGGCAACTGTTGCAGGCAGGAGAAAGAAATAAGGAAATCTGTAAGATACATATTTCAAGGTGTAATGTGGCAACTTGTCGATGTCAAAAACAAATCTCATATACATTAAAAACATTAAACATATTTGCATAAACGAAAATGCAAAAGACAGACTCGATGCCAGGGCAACAGGCTTATAATACTTGATTTTCATTTAAGCAAAACAAAATTGTTACATTTAACGTAAGCATCTCTCAGTATAAGAGACAATGGATCAGATAAACTTTTACAAGTGAAACTAGTAGAAGTATATACTGAACACAAACAAATTATAAGCCTCTATTAATGATTCAAGGCCAAACTCTATAAAATGGATAAAACAACAACTCACCATTGAGATGCTAATCAATCACCAAAAAAATTCTTAGACGTGTTAAGTGACAAGTTTTAAGCAAGTTTCCTAAATGTTAAGAGCAACCCTCCAACTAAAGCCACTGTATTAAACCACAAAATCTAAGAAATTTTATATCCTTTATCTCAATAAAATAGCAGTAACAGTGGTACTATGTCATGAGGGACACAAAGCATAGCAGTGGTTCCAAGGAAATTTATGCAAAAATGAAAGAGCTGTACATATCTGAAGTCAAGGCAACAAAGTGCAAAGCAAATGATGTGCAAATACCGAACTCAGTTAATAAATACAAAATTACATTGAAAGTTATTAACAAAGAAATAAATTGTGATGATAAAATACAACAGATACCAACTTCGGTGATATTCGAATTTTATATTTAGCCAGTTATACTGTGTTTGCAGGATCATGGAAACTGTGAGTAAGGTAGCGCTACACACACACCAAAGATGTGAAGTCCCCCATCCGTCTGATTTCATTGGTGTAAAATCTACACTTTAGGGTCATAACTAAGTTAGCTGTGGGTATTTGTGAGGGGCTGTAATCATTGTGTACACACTTACCCGACAGATGGGTGTTTACAGAGTCAGTGACGGGATGACTTTTAATTTTGACATGTTGCACGCTGCTGTTATACGTATCTGTTTGCTTGTAGGATGTTCCGACTGCTAATAGCTATCAT
This sequence comes from Schistocerca serialis cubense, assembly GCF_023864345.2. Taxonomy (NCBI): domain Eukaryota; kingdom Metazoa; phylum Arthropoda; class Insecta; order Orthoptera; family Acrididae; genus Schistocerca; species Schistocerca serialis. Next base: position 826,632,680 of record NC_064638.1, read on the forward strand.
TTTTTATATAGACCTGATGGAGTAATAGCATTATTTCTGACTCGTGATCTGGTGTGATCATTGGGCACTAGACGTGTCTGCAGGGCTATATTGGGCTCGTATCATAGAAAGGAAAAGTTTTACGATTGGGGTAGAGATAGCTCAGCGTAAGGCGACCAGGGAGAAGAATGTATGTCTGACAGGACGGAAAAGTAAGCGATCTAAGGTTATTGCCCGTTTTTAAGTGCTGAACGTTCTAGTCTTAGGAGTGTGTGTGTGTTTATGCTTTCTCTCTCTCTCTCTCTCTCTCTCTCTCTCTCTCCTACCGGAACCTTCGATGCACCGATCATGGACTCTAGAACAATACTTTGCACATGATAGATTGGATGATTTGCTTAAAAATCTATCGAACTGCGTTGTGTATAAATATCGCTCCATTCTTGTTCTTCTTCACTGTATGCTATTAAATTAAGGCACTTTGAGATCTGTTACTATAGATTGATATGGTGTGCTAAGCTCCAAGACGTGGTTACATTTCGAGAAATGTGGTGCACTTGGATGGATTAGGACTAGGAAAGCTCTATTCAGTAAAGAGAGGTGGACTGTAGCTGTATTCGTCTGCTCGGTTGAGGAATAATTGGGTAGCGATGTTGCGGGGTAGGTAGGTCAATGCTGAGGTGAGGATGGTCTTTTAACGTAAGAGGACTAGATGGCTGTGTGACCGCCATACACAGAGAGATTGATCAAGTACTATGCGCAAGGTCTTAGAAATATGTATAGCGTTGTCTGGTATAATTTGATCGGCTTTATGTGTTCGAGAATTAAGTGTGAATGGACGTGTTGAGCAGTAATCTATGAATGATCGCAATGATACTTGCAAAATAGAGGATGTATGGTTTAGCTATGATACTGTAATTAAGAAAACAAGCTGTCACATGATTGGCCAGTGTTGGACTTAACTGTAAAATTTTTCGCGATATCAGCTGTGATAGATAATATTACAGTAGATCAGTGGTGTCTTATCCCTCGCATCTGTGCATTGGGCACGACATAATGATTGACTGACAATGCTTGCTTGAGTTGGGGGAGAAATTTTGGTTGATGGACCGCAACTTCCAGGGTTGCTAGCACCGAAAACGGTGATCCTGTACTTGTGTGCAAAAATGACCAATCACTAGAAATTGAATGCAGAGTTATAAGCTATTCGGTCACTGTGACATATGAGTTTAAATGTAGAGGTGGTCAATCACTTTCGAGGGAAGTGGCTACAGCGCCAGCAGGCTCTTCTATTTTCCTTGTGTTGTGGGTGTTCTTTATTTAAAATCATTCATGTTATGCTATTGACTGTAAGAATATGATTTATAAGGTGTAAGGTATAGTTTCCTGTGAGAGACCGTGCATCAGTCCGTGTTAATGTCTGTTTAGAATCAGACAATGACTTCGAAGTCGTGGCAGAAAGACGTAATGCTCGGCAGTGTGCAAAAGTGTGTTAGAAAACACTGTTTGAACAAGGGTCAGAGGCAGCTTCTCATTCGCTTAGAGTATGGGTGATCAAACTTTAAAGGTCTCTCTGCAGCGTGTGTGTATATTTAATATGATCTTCTTCATATAGGCATTTGTAGTTTGAGGTGTTGGATTTGGTGAGCTATTAGGAATTCTTGGATGGTTGCACTCTGAGTTATTCGGGGGGAGTATTGTGAATTCCGTTTGTCCGCGCTGGAGGTGGATCGCATTGGTGCCTTCGTGACTTTTTCACTGTTTGATGGTAGAGGATAAAGATGATAGGGTGTTGAGGATCTGTTGTACTTGTACCTAGTTTGAGGCGTACAACATTGCGCGCATTTCTGGCGAATGGCCAAAACAAGGTCCTGTTGTAGTAACTGAGATTGTTCTGTTTGTAGACAGGTATGTCTTTCTCCGACTTAAATTGCAGAGATCAGGGACGAGGCTTTGAATATTGTCGTATGTGCTTGATGCTTTGTATAAAAGTTTGAATCTTTAATTGGGTTTGGTATTTATGGGTGTGTGTAAAATTAATTTTACTGTTGAAAGTGCGAGAAAGATGAGTTGATTGGTGTTTAGATAGAGGCTACGTTTGTAATTCGAAAAGAGGGGATGAGAATGGTAAATTGATTGATGGGCATGGTTTGTGGGGTGATATATGAGTGTCAGGATAGGGTTGAGGACGTTATCATATGTTGATGGTGGGACGGGTGTGAGGTTAGGTGCGGTGGGAGGTGTAAATTAGATCTTATTTTTTAAAAAAAGTTGTAAAGTAGGAATAATATTGAGAAGGTTTTTAGATGGCTGGTCACGCGACGAGGCGAGAGCAGGGATGTGTAGTTATGTTAAGTTAAAGAGCCGTGTAATGTCTTGTAAGGAGCTATGTGCAGTGTGCTACAGTGTCATAGGAGGTAAGGACATGTGTTACTATGATGTGTCTAGCGTATGGAGGCTGCGCTTTGGAATTATGCTACGTTGATATAAAGTTGACTTTCACCCGCGTTCGGTGGTCGCGGCTCGGGATCACGGTCCTGGACGGACGTATGTGTGTGCTTTGACCACTGACGAGTGCGCTGACCGCGTCAACTCACGCTTGCAGAAGACGAGCAGGGGCTGTGCGAGGTCTGAAATCAGACGGATGGGTGACTTCACGATCCAGTGGGCAGGGTGAAGAGTGGGGGTACCTGCGCACGTCTGCTGAGTTATTTTGCGGGCGGATCTGCAGGCTATGCTAGGCGTTATTAGGATAGTTTACGAGTACTGAGCGTATCTACACATCTGTGTGATGTATTTAGTAGCAGTTTGCTATAGTGTGTACTGAAATTATGATTGGGTGCGTGTCTGTGGGCTGTGCAACATGGTCCAGGGCACATCTGGGATTGGTGTTTGTGATAGCGTGATAGATACACTGTATGATTAAATTAGTTGTTCGAAAAAAATAAATAGTGTTCTCAATGATTGCACGCGCCTGCAGCGCAGATCAGAGTGATTTGGTTTTTCTGTCACCATCTCGGTTGCATGCGAGTAGTAAATGTTTTCCTGGCCGCGTTAATCGAGTGTGTCAACGAGCTATGAGCTGTTCTGAGAATAGACGTGAAGGCAGGTCCAGACCTGAGACGCCGGCGGTATACATGAAAAGAACAATGCTACTTTCACATGTGTCGGCTGTCACGAGCGCTCGGAAGATGAACTTGGCTCGAGACTCTGGAATCCCCTTCCCCACCGACCACACGCACGCGCGGCCTGCCTTGGAGCGTAATCTAAGGCGCATAGGCGGTATCAATTTCTCCGGTGATAGGTGCGAATGCGACTGTGTTGAGGTCATGTTTGGGGGAGGCCGACCAGAGGCTTTTGGACGGTTTGGCAGCTGGCGGTGTTTGGGCGCGTCTGTTGCACTATTTTGCGAGCATGTTTGTGCACTGTGCGGTGCTTTATTTGGAGAGTTTAAGAGTACAGAGCTCGTCTGCTGATATTGTGTACTGCATTATTTAACAGC